>NC_092164.1:25155285-25275285 GCF_045791955.1 Oncorhynchus clarkii lewisi | reverse complement strand
CTTGTGTATCTCACTGGAATACAGACAGTCACAAGCGTTCTTGTGTATCTCACTGGAATACAGACAGTCACAAGCGTTCTTGTGTATCTCACTGGAATACAGACCGTCACAAGCATTTTCGGTATGTAATGAATGTAAAA
The DNA here is from genome assembly GCF_045791955.1 of Oncorhynchus clarkii lewisi. Lineage (NCBI taxonomy): Eukaryota > Metazoa > Chordata > Actinopteri > Salmoniformes > Salmonidae > Oncorhynchus > Oncorhynchus clarkii. The sequence continues at coordinate 25,275,145 of NC_092164.1, read as the reverse complement.
CAGCAAGTTTTCCTAATGAGTAAAAGGCCAAAGTTTAACATATTTCAAATTCCGGAGAGAGAAAAATATATTTAAACCTTCCCGTCGTTCCTCCCACCTACAACCCCCAAACGCTTCCTACCCTAAACGGCCTACTCAGAGCCCTAAACTCTGTCGTGAAAAGGAAATGTGAAAGTTATAAGGTCATTGTTAAAACCCCTTCCAGTGGGGTAGCCACAAGGCTTTGACCTAATTTCTACCTTAATGCCTCTCTACCTCTCCTATTCCCCCGTTCTCCTATTTCCCCCCCCCCCCCCCCCCCCCCCCCCCATCCCTCTCTGCCCTCCTAGCACTTCAGGTGATCTGCATGTTTCTCATTCATGAGACAGGGCAGTTTTCCTCCAATAGGGTGAATGTCCTTGCTCATTACCAACACTGATAGCCACAGGAAACACAACATTACCTGGAGCTAAGCCTCAGCGGTCTCAGTTAGCCAGGCTTTCAGTGTGAGTCACCTACCACCTTTCCCCATCACAATCTAACGGGAAGCTGGCTGGGAACTGGCAAGTCTCCGCCTCCAAATAGAGGGTACTGTGATAGACATAGAGACCCACTGGGTGGAATAGTTCTTCTGGCGCCTTCTGTCTCACCTGTTCCATCAGACAGAAGTGATTATTTGGATATTTTTCTGGGCTGTTCGTTATGGATCGAGTGCAGATCCAGCGCCTCCCAGCTCGGGAGCCTGTTGAGAGGGCTTTGTGGAAGAGTGTTAGGGAAAGGTGAAGAGTAGGTGCACGTTTGGAGCACATTCACCCAAGGTATGTTTATTTGAGTGTGTGTTTTGGGTATGTTCAGAGGGTCAGTGCATGACTCAAGGGTTGTGTGGTTGATGTCTGAGTGTATGACACGCACATTTCATATTGTGAGAGTTAAGGTTTGTTTAACAGCTCAACAGTAAAACACAGTTATATATTTTTTTGTTCTTAAACGTGCTGTCTTTTCTCTTTGGAAGAACACTTTCCGGGTGTAGATGACTTTATCTGGCCTTTTTTATTAGAAGGGTACAGAGAAACTGCCACAGTCGAAACACTGATTGTCAAATGTCTTTATTTGTTTTAAAAGAAAGATGTTGAGATTTAAAATCAGACTCCTTTTTGTCACAGACATTGAAAGGATAACTCGCGCTCTCATCCTTCGACGGGGGGAGAAAAAAACGGTCATTTTGGAAGGTTATAGACGTCATAATCAATGCACTTTTGAAACTGCCCTCTGCACTGGTATGCCTGACAGCCTAATACCAGAGCTCTGAAAGGGTTATGTCAGCCACGAATACGCCTGATATTAAGCAAGACTCAAGCAAGCAATTACAAGTGTCATTTTAATTATCTGTAAAAGTCGTTCCCTTTATTTACCTCCAATCAGAAGAGAGCTGGTGAAATCAGCTGGTAACAGGTGGCATCAGTCAAAATGCCAGCTGTAATTGCCTTTGTTGAGGGTGGCACTTAAACTAAAGGAGGAGAAAAATAGAAAGTGTCATCTGAAAGAAAACGTAGCCTAAAAAGTAAACATGATGATTTCTTTGTCTATCTCGTCTAGAAACACAAAAGATTGATTAGCGGTGAGGTATTGAACAAAATAATGGCATAGTGTAGGCTAACATTAGTAGGTTCGGAATGACTTTGTTTCAGAGTACAATGCCCAACGTCAGGCTGGTGCTTATAGTATACTGAGGCATCTGTCAGAGATGTCACCTAAACAAAGCAGGCTCTCCGAAGGCAATGCTACTTGCTTCTTTGATTGACAAGTCACACATTGTCATTTCTGTCTTCTCCAAGCTCTTTGGTGTGTAACGTTGTGTCTGATAGCCAATGTTCTTGCTTGGAGATCACATCCACTGAGCACCCCACTCGCACTCCCCACCTCTCCCCATAAACACGTGGACCTGTATGGAAGCACAGAACCCCAACCGGGCGTTTAGTAGCTTTCACGGTCCGTTTTGGACAATTGTAGATGTCTAGAGGTTTGCAGGGAGTGGGATGATCTTCACCTCTCCTCTATGTCCAAGGCCCATTGTTTCCAGGTCCGTTGCTCAATATTGAAGACGTCACATTGTAGCGCCTCTCTTCATGCGTTAACCTATACCCTACACATGGACCTATAGCCCACTGAAAAATGCTCTATGAGAGGTTTGGGGTGTAAAGAAAGGCCTTTTAAAACCTGTCCATCCTTAGATAATGTCATTCACTCCTCCTGGGTATTCGTCGGTATTCAGGCTGTGTCCAGAGATCAGGTCTGCAGTGGGAGGGGTAATAGCTTCCCAGGCCTCCTGCTTCTTTGTTAACCCCTGCCGCCCGCCTGCTAGGCCACCCTTAGAAACCTGCCTGGGAGAAAGGGGAGTAGGGAGTCCACAGCACGTTGTGTTGCTAGGAAATGGTTGAACCTCTGGGATGAGGGGGTTAGGGGGTGTCGCGGTAAGTTGGGAAGGGACCAAAGGGGAAATATAATAATAATAATAATAATAATAATAACATGTTATCAAGTGCAGTGCCAAGGTATATCTGGGACCACACAGCAGGAGTTTGAATGTCTCACTTTCTTTTTGGCTTTTCTTTGGCTTTCTCTTTTTTCATGTCTGAGAGCATTACCCAGTCTGAACTTGCCTAAACCCTTGTGGTCACACCTCTTGAAAAGGTTTTGTTTCCCCCATCAATTGGTATTCTAACCAGGTCAGCTGATTCTTCTGGCCCTGTCTACGTAGCCGTTTTCATTTTAATTTGCACCTGTTGTTCGGAAGGCAAGTGCAGACCCGCGGATTATACAAAGATCATGCATGGACATACTGTATATGCTCAACGTAATCGTATTACTCTCCATAGTAAATAAAACAAAATATCAGATTTTTTTTCCCCCGTCTCAGTTTTGTAATTTGAAAGGTTTTAAGGTTTTATTTAGTAGTCATATATAGCTACAGTACAGCAATTAAAACGGACCTGAAAAATGTTTGCACTCTTTTTCCTCGCCTTCCCCTAGCCACATTTGAAATCGGTTCCCATGATGTCATACTCTGATTTCCCCCCCTCTGTGGTTGTTTTGAGTCTGTTTCTCTAGAGTAGTGTTTTAGGAACTAGCAGTGAGCTGTGTCTGGGTGTGATGCGGTGATGTGCCGGCCCTGTTTCTCTCGCTGAGCTAATGTCCTGTGTTCGTTCCTCTAATACGTCTTTAGGCTTCCTTTTGTAGGACAGACAATTTATGGGCCTTGTGTGTAGACTGGAGAGGCTAGAGAACCAGCCTTGTGAGGGCAGACTAATTCACAAACAGCCACCTTCAATTGAGTTCACAGCCCTTATTTACAGGCTGCCTATTTTAAGAGAAGCTGCCATGTGTCTGGGACCAAGTGTTGTGGAATCAAGCGGGCCGCTACTTGTGTGAGTTATTTTAATGTGGGGCTCGACTGCGCAGTATTTCTCTCCGCAACCATGACTCATTGAAAACACTCCCTGAAAAAGACAAGAGGAGAGGGAACGGAGGGAAAGGAGTGGGGTGCAGGTCCTGTTTTGATTAAGTTCGTTTTTTTTTACACTTGTATGTATTATTTCATTTCTCATTGTAAGGATTTGACTTGACGGTTGATATCTGTCAAATTCTGGGGAAAAATGCAGTACAGTCACTTATTTAGGAGTGGTGAATGTGATGAAATGACTAGGGGTTAAGAAGTTTCAATCCAGGGGGGGTATGGCTATTTGACATTTGTAAATATCAGAAGTGCGGAGTATCTCAGCCACGTCATGTATGCTTTAGATCTGTGAGCCCAACTGAAAGGTGTAGCTAGGTTGGCATCTCAGGCAGTCACCTTTGTGGCTATTTTGGCGTATCTACGTAGCAGCTGACTGACTCCACACACCATGATGGGTAAAGTTACAGATTCCAATCTGTCGCTGTGGGTGTTGTTGTAATTGGGATGTACCCCCACAAGAAAGGGCCCATGTCCCAAACAGGAATGGGTTTATTAACCTGTAATCAAATAAAATCAAAGTTTATTGGTCACTCAAGCAGTTTAGCAGATGTTATAACAGGTGCAGCGAAATGATTGTGTTACTAGCTCCTAACAGTGCAGTGCAATCATGACTTCATCTAAGGACATAATCCTCAATGACCTTTTTCCCATTTCAAGGTCAGTACAATGAGCACCAAATCTAAATTCCTCTAGTGACCCATCTTGTTTTGTTTTGTGTTCTCTCCCATTGCAGCGTTGAATTATGAGAACGTGATGGACACTGGTTCAGAGACAGAGGATGAGGACAAGCTGCTGGTATCAGAGGAGGACGGCCTACTCAACGGGGTGTGCAGCCCTGCCAGCCTGAATAACCACGACGCTGGATCCCCGAGGGTGGGCCAGGCCCTGATGACAAAGGAGGATGAGGACGATGACATGAGGGACAGCGGAGTAGACCATGTCTGGCATGACAACGACATGCTGCACGCCTCAGTCGACGGCACTGGTGAGCGTCACACGCGGCCAAAATGTTTTCCGGATTTATTTGGGTTTCCATGAGATGATAGGCTAGCCAACTCTCCCCCCCCCCTCCACCACCCCCACCTCCACAGTAACAGGGTCATAACAGTCATAAGGAGTGGAGGAGATCAAACCACGTTTTGACATGCAGGGAGTTGACAGGGGGCAAGCAGAGAGTCAGGAGACGTTACTGTAACTTGACGATAAGTAGGAAACGTATGATGGTGCCACTGAAGATGGCAGAGGTACGGTGAAGATTCCTACACCCCCACGTGACTGAAACTCACTCGGCTTGTCCCGGCGCTAAATCACAACACATATTTTTACCCTCGCTAAAGTCAACCAGAATGACATGAGATGATATTGACAGATAGTTTCAATCGTGAAACTAAGAGCGTGCATGACATTTTCTGAGAATTACCTCTTTTGATTGTCTCTTTAATCGCAATATGATCAGAGCTTCAGTATATGATTGATGTAGCTCAATTTGCTAATAATCTAGTTTAGATCATTTCGGGCAGGTGATACATACAACTTTGGAGGCGCCTTACTTCTTAGTTTCTTTGGAGCATCACTGATAGCAGAGAGCCTAGTCATGGATGCTTGAAAGATAAATACTTTTAATTAGGGCCAGGGGATCATCATTAAAGGAAGCCAGACTGCTGCAGAAGTCATTAACAATCTTAAATGAAATTTTTATTTTTATGATAGCCATTTACATGTATAATAAGAGTCAATGATTCTCGCAGCGGTGTGACAGAAACAGAGTGTAGCGAGAACTCATGTAAGACATCCCGTTTAAATGAGCCGGTGTTAGCTATTCATTTCTCCTAATGAACTGGGTTCTGTAGAGTGCCGAAAAGGGGGAAATATTTCACCATCTAAAATGTTATTACGCTCAATTGAAAAAAAAAAAAAAAAAAATCTATTGAAAAGGAGGAAGTTCACTTTGTGGTTACTGATTATCGACATAGAAACTGTAAAACATAGTTGTCGTAGACATTCATTGCGTTGTTTTGCTATGTTTACGGATGTTTATATTTCTGCCCCCACTCGTAACAGTCCATATGGGGTTGGATTCTTTAAAAATAGAAATGTTCAAATCCATCAAGATAAAAATAAAATAAACAAGTAGTCAAAGCGTACAGTAATTGTTTATTTGATAAAAGTCTGTGGTGCCTTAATGTCTGTAATTCAACTATGTTGCAATTCCCAGATAATCTGCTTCTCAAGTGATGAAACGTAGTCGGCCATATTTCTGAGACCTAGTGTAGTTAATTCGTGTAGATGATGGGAGTCTTCTCTTTCCCAAGCTTGTGGGCAGAATGTTTGTCTGCCTTTTTCCCCCCTCAGCACATACTGTAGCTTTCCCCTGAGATTAGCTGTGCTTTTCTTCCCTGCCTTGTCTACGTCAGCTTTAGCACCCTGTCCAAAGGATACAGGTTTTGAATCGAAGAGCACTGCAAAAAGTTTCTTAGCTGTGCCTTTCCGGTGCCAGCACAATCAGAGTTTTGTGTTCCAGAATGGTCCTTGACATTCTTTCATCCCACAATGGGGCCGCTGGATGCAGTGGGCTGGAATACATGACATCACTATCATTCTAAAACAAATCACCTGCATTCTCCCCTTTCTGCCCGTGTCTCTTTCTTCTCCCGGCCCGGGCTCTGTTCAAGGCCGTTCAGAGAACTAACAGAAAGGAGGAGGAGGACCTTTGTTTTTTACTGCGCCCTGTTCCACTGGTAACTGGCCATAAACATCGGAATGTATTCAAAACAAACAGCATCAATGGCGTTAAGTAAATAGGTGGACGTATGGCAGGGGGAAGATATTCTGGACCCCTCCTCGGTCGCAGTCAGAAACTTAAACATCCTTCAGTTCAGCGCAGGCCTTCTCTCACACTCCCCCTCTCCTTACATGATTTATCAGGCCGAGAGAGACAGCGAGAAATCAGACTGGCTTTTTGACTCACATGACACTTTCAACTATAAAAACGGGTCTCTCTCTCTCTCTCCAATGGATGTGTAGCTGTCAGAAGCAATAGAAATGGCCCAAAAAGGATCTGTGCAAAGGGCCATAGAAGTGAGGTAGGTGTAAGTGGTCATAGCCTACCTCCTGCTGGAAATTCTCTTCACTCTCATTCCTTGGCCGCATACAGATAAATGGGACTGTTCAAGGTAAAGAGGGAACGAAAAGGGACAAAAAGCAAATCCCCACTTGTGCTCCTTGAGTCATATCAAAAATATGCAGTGAAATTGGATTACTAAAGGCTGCGAAAACCATAATGGCTGCATCCATGCGAACTCTCCCACTTTCCAGGAAAAAGAAATGTGAGGGGAAGAGGAAAAGAGAGCTTGATTAACATTCAGTAAATTAGAAATGACAAAAAAAGTAGCTATCCATATATGCTGGTCTCTTAAACACCAGAATTATATTTGTGGCTGTGGTGGAGGATTTTTTTGATTGCTCACAATACTCCAGTGTATCTTCAACAATATTGCTAAAGGGCCATTTCCTTAGAGTGCAGCCTGGTTTGATGTCATTACTGAGAAGACAACGGCACTCCAAACCCCCTCATATGCAAATGAAAAATGTCTGGCATGTTTCTCCACCACACAGTCAAGCTTCATGTCAAGGGAAAGTTGAGTACTTTTCGTTCAAAATTTTTTATTCTCTGACGCTATTGGCTGTTTTTTTTTATTTATCTGTTTGGTGCAGACGGAAACAGTCTCACTTCAAGCGAAAGAAACCGAAAAAACCCTCCTAATTATTGAAATGAACCAACTATTAAAACACCAGATTTTTCACTCTGCACCAAAATATACGATATTTATATTATATTTGTTGTTCCTGCATGTGATTCGTGAATGCTAATTCAAGTATTCAGGCAACGTTATATTCTGAAGATTTTACACAACTTGTCAGCTACTTTTCAAACTCATTTCCAAAATGTTTTCTGTTAAGTCCACGGTGCAAGAGACAGTAAAGGAGAGAGTTCCTCTATTCCCTTAATCCACTGATTTGTTTGTTTACCCCTCCATGGCAACAAAGTATCCTTGAGACCATAGAAATCACATGGCTAGAACAAGGAGAAACAGAGAGCGAGACAAGAGCCATTTTTATTACCAGCTACTATCTTCTCGGAAGTACCTTGATTTAATTTTCAAAGACAGGACGGAAGGAAGGAGTCACAGAGGACTCCTTAAGTTAATTGTCTGTGGACATGAACACCAACAAAAGTCCTCTTGTTCGCCGCTGCCTACACGGCAGAGAATTTACCCACCAATGTCAAAAGTTGTTCTCTCCCTTGTTTATGAGCCTGTCTGTCAATCTGTGGTCCTTTATTTATGGCTGTCTTACCTGTGCCAGGACAAAATGCAAGTCTGCCCTTGGCGTTCCTACGACTATGCATTACGTTGATTGGTAATAGATTCTAAACCCACAGTCCAGGATTTTATGCGAAAACCCCCCTGTATAGTTTGTCATTTTTTCTGCCACATGTAGATTGTTAGTATTGTCACAGTGAGGGAATAAGAACTGCAAGGCCTTTTGTGCCAGGTTACTCTTCTCTGACTGTTCAGGTGGATGGGGCTGGCTTCTTGAATTAATCTTTCTTTCTGGCAACTCTCACTACCCCCGGAATGGCAGAGCAGCTTTCTTTCCCACTGCTTGTTGTTGTTTTTAAGGTAAATAAGGCTCTGTCTGGTCCTGATGATTAAGAATGCCACACAAAGCCTCGGCACAGTGCAACACAGCAAGCCCTTTATATCTCCGTACCTTCCTCTGAAGGCTTCATTGTGAGGCTTGGGTTTGCTTGGTACACTACAGCATTGAACTGAACTTCTCTTTTCCTTCTCTTCCCTACTCCCTCCCCTCCTCCCTCCCCTCTTTTCTCCACAGATGAAATGAAAGATGATTATGACACTTTGGGGCCTGACGCCCCTCTTCAGACGGTTGGAAACGGTACGGGTGAGTTGATTTAATCCATTGTGAGGAGATTTGATGTACAGATGTAGGATCTTAATTTGATAACCCTGTTGCAGAATAACTTTCCTGCAATGCAAGCATAGTCCTGGACCAGAATTAATTGTAATCCACATAATAATTCACATTTCCTGCTACTGCAGGATTATTTTTCTGCTGTAGCAAACTGTCTCAAATTAAGATCCTACATCTGTATTGTGTTGAAAGACGAGGCCGAGACCAACCACCCTTCCAATCCCTGTGTGGGTCGCTGTGTATCTGTGTGTCCGTGTAGAGCACTAGTGTCCCTGCATGGTCCTTTCTACACAAAACTGTGGAGCCTAATCCTACCTGCCATTTTGAATTAAGTAAACAAAGCTGATTTCCACCCACAAGCCTCTTGGGCATTAAGTTTTCCCTCCATGATATCATCCTGACCGCTGCTGACAACTGGCCTCGGCACCGTTTGGGTAAACACTCACCACATAAGGGGAATACTTCCTTAGGAATCTTCTATTCTTCTTTTTATTTATTTAAATAGTTTGTTGATTTTGTGTGTGTGTGAGCACGCACGTGTGCGAGTGTGGTGACTTTCTTTGTGGAAATGTAGACATCGCAAATGTTTCCGTTAAGGCCGTGGAAACAATGTAGTGGCACTGCATTGGTAGAAAGAACCCACCATGGGATTACATGTGATTTCATTTAAGAAATGAAAATTGCTATCACGTCTTGCCACCTAAGAACTCTTTTATCCAGGTGATTTCCTCTATTACAGAGGAGAAAGTAATTTCAAGGGAGGCATCACGAGGTTGAGCTTGTAGCTTGTTGGCAACACAGTGACTTCCCAAATTACATTTCATTTGCAAAATCAAATTAGTCTAAATTTGATCTTTTTGATGTATTTTTATAACCTTAAGACACATATTTGTTTAACGGTGAGTTGTGAATCCAATATAGAGATCTCAAGCATCCTCACAGTTTTGTATCTCTAAAATGCATTAGATGATTCTCAAACGGTTCACACAAAGTCCTAATGAGAATGCAGGAAATTGAGCTGCCTAGTTAACAGTTGTTTCCTACGATTTCATACAAGCTCCTTTGGCACCAGTGACATTTTCATGCCACTTTTGACAACCAAATACACTACCTTGACCTTTCACAAATTGGACCCATAAAATAATCACTGCCAAACAAATCACAATATGAAAATGTACCTTGGCTTGGACATGTCTAATTAAATAAGTAACTATCTAAATCCAGTCAAATCAAACCGTTTGCGTGACTTCCTGTAACATTTAGCACAACAATGTTATATGTGACGAGTTTTATAACAGTGATATGATAGGTGGGGGAAATAGAATATAGACTTGCCCCAGGTTGTCGGAATGCCGTATAGTATAGTTGGAATTAACGTGAACCTTTGAGTGTCTATCATCTGCTGTTGACTAATGAAGGTTGCCGGGTTTTGATGAGCTTTGTTTGCTTTTGGAGCCACAGCTATCTCTACTCTGCAGCTTTCTGGATTCCCTAAAGAGAAGGGACTGGAGGATATGAGAAAACGCGCAATGTGTGACTTCAGCAATTTCAGAAAGACAGCTTCAGAAAGTGTTTTAAGGACTATGGTTTAAAGCTTCTTTTTTTTTGTGCAACGTTGTTGTTTGTCCTCAGTAATCTGTTCCACAGCCGATCCACTAACCAGAGACATTTTATTGACCCCTTGTCAATACACGGGGAATTTGATTGTGCTGTTGCTACACAATGTGTAAATAAAATGTTGTTTTCGAGAGGCTTAAAAACCCCGAGGCTTAATTAAATAGATATAATCTCAAAGATCCAAAATTGTAAAATACAAATTCTTTTCATTTCACGTATGAAGGAAAATTAGAAGTCATTTGACCAGTTTGAATTGTGTTCCCCACATTTATTGTGTAACTGGTAATACGATTCAAGGAAATACAATATGTTTATCTGAAATACTTTCCCACGATTTAAGGTGGTACTTTTCTAAGATGAACTCATATTTCTTGTTTTAGTGGCTGTTGCGTGACAAGATAACACAGTAATTCAGATGTATTCTCCCACAACTACTACCTTAATGTCTGTTGTGGAGTTTCTTCATCCCATTTAGACCTGACACGTTCTCAGTATTGCTGTAACACACATTTCTCTTGGGGAGTGAAGAATCCAATTTCTCAAAACCCATCTCTCTCTCTCTCTCTCTCTCTCTCTCTCTCTCTCTTTCTCTCGCTCTCCCTCCCTCCTCCTTCTCTCTTTCTCTTCTTCTTTTCAGTTAAGAATGTTGTTGATTGCACTTCAGAGTTTGAGGAGTTCTTCGCTAAGCGTAGTAAGCTCCAGGAGGAGAGCCTGAGCGAGAGCCACAGCCACGTGGTCAGCATCGCTGAGTACCTGCAGCGGGGCGACACTGCCATCATTTACCCAGAAGCACCCGAGGGAGAGGAGCTGTCCCGTCTGGGCACGCCCGAAGCGCCTGAAACAAACGGCCAGGAGGAAAATGGTAAGAGTCCAGAAACCAGCCAGGGAGGGCAAGAACAGAACCGGGGACAGGGGCTGTATGTATGAAGCATCTCAGAGTAGGAGTGCTGATTTAGGTTCAATTTGGCCTTTTAGATCACAAAGAATAAGACTACATGGACAGGGGTGAGCTGGGGCCATATGTTTGAAATGTTTTAGAGTAGGAGTGTGATCTAGGATCAGTGTTGCCTTTTAGACCACAATGAATAAGATTACATAGACTTGGGGGAGCTGATCCTGGATCAGCGCTCCTCCTTTGAGACTCTTGCTACGTACGTCACCCGAAGAGAACAGAGCAGCAGTGGTGTGGCTGGACTCTTCTTGGTCTCTGTGGCTCTGTGACATGGGCAGCTGTTGGTCTCACAGATTCTTCACTGGATGCCTCTGTGTTTACCTTCGGTCCTCCAGTCTTTAAGCAGCAGCAGCTGCCAGAGATCTGAAATAAGATAGTACACCTCTCAGACCCCGGGGGAACAGGGATTGAATTAGAATGGATTTATGATACGTACTTCAGAAATGATGAAAGTGTGGGAAAAATGGTATTAAATAAGCCACTTAAAAGCAATTAGGCGAGGGGACTATGGTTAAGGGGAGCAAGGAAGGACGAGGGGGGAGGGTGGGTGAGGTAGTGTTCTTAAAAACCAGGTCAAGGTGCTTTATTTCAGACTGACATTTGTAAGATATCAGTGTAAAACAGTGTAAGATTAGATATCATGTTTCATTTTTGTCTTAAATCAAAAGTCAAAGAAACACAATTACTTAAGCTAAAAGTATGCTAAGCAACACATTTTAAAGTGTATAGGTCAATTAAAAGCTAATTCAATTTAGTATGTGTGAATTTTCACGTGTGTCTTAGTATGTGATATAAGAAAAGGGGGGTGGGGGGGGGAGAGTCTGTGTGTGTGTGCGTGTGTGTGTATGTGTGCATGTGTGTCAGGGCATGGATGCCAGCCTGAGACGACGGCACTCTGTAGAGCAGATTGCAGTGATACCTCCCATACCATTCCGGGCAGTACGCCCATTAGCTGCCATTGATTTGCTGACCTTTTGGACTGCTTTCTCTCCCCCCCCCCCGTCTCCCCCCCCCCGTCTCCCCCGTCTCCCCCGTCTCCCTTACCCAGACCTGCCACCTGGAACTCCAGATGCTTTCGCCCAACTGTTGACCTGCCCCTACTGCGACCGGGGCTACAAGCGCTTGACATCGCTCAAGGAGCACATCAAGTACCGCCACGAGAAGAACGAGGAGAACTTCGCCTGCCCCCTGTGTAACTACACGTTTGCTTACCGCACTCAGCTTGAGCGACATATGGCCACGCACAAGCCCGACAGAGATCAGGTGAGGATCATGTGCCCTCGTTTTTTGTTGTTGTTGTTGTTGCCGTTTTCAACCCCTTTATTATTCCTCTCCCCTTCCTGTTCCCCTCACTTACTTCGTTTCTAATGTGCTACGATCTCTCTGAGGAAAATATATCATTTTGATTGGCAATCATTATGAATTTTTCATGGCATTTTGGAGATGCAGATCTTTTAATGGTAATAACTTTAATTGAGGCCCTAAATGGTTTTTTGATGGCCCCGTCTGATATGATTTTGCGGTCTTATGTTCACGATCAAATGATTATGTTAATTTCCAATTTAGACATTTTATCTGCTCCTTAATTTCACTTCAACTAGTAGATTTTATGTTCTTTAAAATCAAGCATTTCCTTCATGCAGTACTAAAGTCAGCAAAAAAAGAAATGTCTCTTTTTCAGGACCCTGTCTTTCAAAGATAAATCGTAAAAATCCAAATAACTTCACAGATCTTCATTGTAAAGGGTTTAAACACTGTTTCCCATGCTTGTTCAATGAACCATAAACAATTCATGAACATGCACCTGTGTCGTTAAGACTCTAACAGCTTACAGACGGTAGGCAATTAAGGTCACAGTTATGAAAACTTAGGACACTAAAGAGGCCTTTCTACGGACTCTGAAAAACACCAAAAGAAAGATGCCCAGGGTCCCTGCTCATCTGCGTGAACATGCCTTAGGCATGCTGCAAGGAGGCATGAGGACTGCAGATGTGGCCAGGGCAATAACTTGCAATATCCGTACTGTGAGACACCTAAGACAGCGCTACAGGGAGACAGGACGGACAGCTGATTGTCCTTGCAGTGACAGACCACGTGTAACAACACCTGCACAGGATCGGTACATCCGAACATCACACCTGCGGGACAGGTACAGGATGGCAACAACAACTGATCGAGTTACACCAGGAACGCACAATCCCTCCATCAGTGCTCAGACTGTCCGCAATAGGCTGAGAGAGGCTGGACTGAGGGCTTGTAGGCCTGTTGTAAGGTAGGTCTTCACCAGACATCACCGGCATTAACGTTGCCTATGGGCACAAACCCACCATACAGGACTGCCAAAAAACTGACGAGTCGCGGTTTTGCCTCACCAGGGGTGATGGTCGGATTTGTGTTTATCGTCGAAGGAATGAGCGTTATACCGAGACCTGTACTCTGGAGCGGGATCGATTTGGAGGTGGAGGGTCCGTCATGGTCTGGGGCGGTGTATCACAGCATCATCGGACTGAGCTTGTTGTCATTGCAGGCGATCTCAACGCTGTGCGTTACAGGGAAGACATCCTCTTCCCTCATGTGGTCCCCTTCCTGCAGGCTCATCCTGACATGACCCTCCAGCATGACAATGCCACCAGCAATACTGCTCGTTCTGTGTGTGATTTCCTGCAAAACAGGAATGTTAGTGTTGCCAATGCCAGCAAAGAGCCCCAAAGAGCAAAGATCTCAATCCCATTGAGCACACCTGGGACCTGTTGGATCGGAGGGTGAGGGCTAGGGCCATTCCCCCCAGAAATGTCCGGGAACTTGCAGTTGCCTTGGTGGAATAGTGGGGTAACTGGCAAATCTGGTGCTGTCCATGAGGAGGGGACGCACTGCAGTACTTAATGCAGCTGGTGGCCACACCAGATACTGACTGTTACTTTTGATTTTGAACCCCCCTTTGTTCAGGGACACAGTATTCCATTTCTGTTCGCCCCATGTCTGTGGAACTTGTTCACTTGTTCACTATGTCTCAGTTGTTGAATCTTGTTATGTTCATACAAATATTTACACATGTTAAGTTTGAAGAAAATAAACGCAGTTGACAGTGAGAGGACGTTTCTTTTTTGGCTGAGTTTATGTCAGAATCAACATGTACACTTATTATTGAGTCTCACTCACTCGCAATGTATTTTCTTTTAGATAAACTAACCTGGGAATTTGTTGACAATTTGCATGCATCACATCCAACTCCCTGTGTGGAAGAAATAAACCTTCTATTCATAGATGTTACATTTGCTTGCCATCCGTGTTTTAAAAAAGAAGTGAATCTGAACAAAGCAGTAGTGACAATTGAAGTCCTCTTGGGGTAAAAAAGAAAAAAAGAAAGACAAAATGTGTTGTTCAGTTAGTGAATTGTCGTGTCATCGCTTACAGGCAAGCCCTAATCCCATGTTCCATGAGAACTGTCTCTACCTAGGAAAAGATGCCCTCGCCATAAACACCATAAACAAATCTAAAATAACCTGTAACACTCCTTATCCAATTAACCAATCAAGAGAAAATATGTCATTAATACACGCCAATAATATTTGAATACCCAGCCCATGCGCCCTGCCCCGCCCACAACATCCAACATCCCATCCCTAACCTTCCTTGAGTCATGTAGGATAGCATGTCCCCCTCCGCCAAAAACACATTTGCTGGTGTTGGTGCCATTGACAATTAGGATTAGAGAATGATTGTATCTTATTGGCACAACCAATCAGAGGGAAGCAGGGGAGGGAAGCAGGGGGAGCCAAAGCAGCTGTTGCTGTTTGTTTATGCAACTCAGCAACGTACGAGCGGTGGGGTCCCTGACTGGCGCTTGGCGGCCCCACCGACAGACAGACCCACTCCTGCTCGATCTTTGAAGGTGGCTTCCGTTTGAACAATCCTCCCTGTGTCCTCCCTTACGCCATCTGTCTCCCCAGGAATGTGGGTAGAGTCAGCACACCCCAGCAGTTGTCAGGCTGGATCAGGACGCTGGCTGCTTCTTCCTGCTATGCCTGCCTTGGTAGCGAGTGCTGCTGAGAGATCTTTTGTATTGCCTAAGCATTTAACGTGTTCACCTCCGACTCAGAAATAATTGTGCACGTCTGGTGTGCCTCCCGTTTACACGTACGCTGTTATTGTTGTTGTTATTACTATTACATTTGGATTTTGAAACAGGCAGAGGCCTCCCCCTCTTTGAATTGCAAATTTGAGGGGCCGCAACTGATGTTTACCTTTGAACAGAGAATCAAGGCCTAGTCCCATCCTATAGTCTGAGATTATTAAAGAGACGTTTGAGGATTCAAATGATTAGGGGAAATCTGTTCCAATTAAGACATTTCAATATTTATGGAAATGTGTTGTTTCTTCATGTAAAATTACTGTTGTTTGCAGGTATGTGAAATACAGGGAAGAACTTCTTGTGAAATAGTCAGAATATCTTTCGAGTGATTACCCCAAATTAATAAAAGCAGATCAGATTGCTTGTTTCTAATGAGGGGGAAACTATATAAAAAAAAGAGCCCCTTTCATTTATTTTATTTTGTTGGCTGCCAAATTCTAAAGGCATGCTTCCTTGGCTCGAGAGCCAGGAAATGAAAAGGTATGTGATTCCCTCTGTTATCAGCACCACTCTTGTACTCTCTCGTTGGAGTTGGAAGTAGAAAGAGGCAAGATGGGCTGTGTAGCAATGTAAGACATTTGGCTTGTCGGTCGATTGCACCGAGGGCTGATTGCGATTGTTTAGTGAACTATTTTCCCCCTGTAATGTTGTTAGTGGAACTTATGTAAATACCTGCTTCTTTCTCTATAGCACCAACTGCTGAACCAGGGGGCTGGCAACCGCAAGTTCAAATGCACAGAATGTGGCAAGGCCTTCAAATACAAGCACCATCTGAAGGAACACCTGCGGATTCACAGTGGTGGGTAGCAAGGGGGCCTGTGCACTCCGCTTTGAATATGCATAACCTTGATTTAAGGCTGTGGTGAACTTCACAGGTTGTACAAAAATCGATTGTGTTTTTCTTTTCTCTCTCCCACTGTTCCAATGGATGACTTGAGCTACTTTGTTTCCTTCTATCTGCCAATCTCACAATTGAGCTGTTCAGTGTTTACACTTTAGTTTGGCATAATTAAAAGTGTTCATTGTTGATACATTTTCCCTGAGCCCACTTATATTTAATCATTGAGAATATGTGTGTTCCTTATGTCATTCAAAATACGCTCATGGCAGATTTTTTAAGTATACATTGTTGTCTCTTTTCAGGTGAGAAGCCATACGAATGCCCAAACTGCAAGAAGCGCTTCTCCCACTCAGGCTCCTACAGCTCTCACATCAGCAGCAAGAAGTGCATCGGCCTTATAGCAGTCAACGGGAGGATGCGCAACAACATGAAGACAGGCTCTTCCCCTACATCAGCCTCGTCCTCCCCCACTAACACCGCCATCACCCAGCTGAGACACAAGCTAGAGAACGGAAACGGAAACGGCAAGCTCCTGGGCCACCATCAGGACCAGAACAACCACCACCTGAACATCAAAACAGAACCACTAGACTTCAACGACTACAAACTCATGATGGCCTCCCATGGCTTCAGCGCACCTGTGCCCTTCATGAACGGAGGGATGGGGGGAAATAGCAGCCCGCTAGGGATCCACTGCTCAGCCCAGAGCCCCATGCAGCACCTGGGGATGGGGATCGAACAACAGTTCCTGGGCTACCCGTCCCTGAGCAACAACCTGAGCGAGGTCCAGAAGGTGCTCCAGATCGTGGACAACACTGTGTGCAGGCAGAAGATGGACTGCAAACCGGAGGAGATCTCCAGGCTCAAGGCTTACATGAAGGAGCTCGGGAACCAGATCGAGGAGCAGAAACAGGGACTGACGTCACAGGGGGGTCACCAGATTGGTCTGCCAGTCATCAGCCATAACGGTGCCACTAAAAGCATCATCGACTACACATTAGAAAAAGTGAACGAAGCCAAAGCTTGTCTCCAGAGCTTGACCACGGACTCAAAGAGACAAATTAGCACTATCAAACGCGAGAAATCCAACCACATGCTAGATTTAGGTACAGAGGATAAGATGCATGAGAACAACATTATGTTTACACCCTTTGCTTGCCAATACTGCAAAGAAGCCTTCCCAGGTCCAATTCCCTTGCATCAGCATGAACGTTACCTGTGTAAAATGAATGAGGAGATCAAGACAGTTCTCCAGACTAGTGAGAACCTTATGCCCACAAAACAGGGGATGTTTACAGAGAAGCATGCCCTCCTGCTCTCGTCCATGCTGTCTGAGAAAAGCCCCATCAACCCGTACAAGGACCACATGTCAGTGCTCAAGGCCTACTTCGCCATGAACATGGAGCCCAATTCAGAGGAACTACTGAAGATCTCCATAGCAGTCGGCCTTCCTCAGGAATTCGTCAAAGAGTGGTTCGAGCAGAGGAAAGTTTACCAGTACGGCACCCCAAGAACTCCACCATTAGAACAACAACGGAACAACCATGCAGATATGGTTCTAGCCGCAAACAACCACAACCACACTCCCTCTAAAGACTCAATGGCAGCGAGATCCCCAGTGTCCCTGATCAAGTCTAATAACCGTGACCGCAACCGTGACCACCATATCACGTCCCCCTCCATTGCAGAACTCCATAACAACGTCAACAACTGTGAGAACCAGCTCAGACTCATGAAAGCGAACACGTTCAGTGGACACACCAAACACATGGGTGACCACTCCAAATTGGACCACCAGTCAAGGAGCAGCACACCTTCTCCTTTGAACCTTTCCTCCACATCTTCCAAAAACTCCCAGAGTAGCTCATATACTCCAAACAGCCTGATGTCTGAGGACCTGAACCTCAACATGAACCTGTCTGAACAACCACTGGACCTGTCACTGCCAAAGCTCATGAAGGAGCCCAAACATGCCATGACCGTGAAGAGCAGACCTAAACTAAACGGTATTAACCACCATGACCACTCCAGTGTTCCCTCCCCACGAGAACACTTCGAAGAGCCACTTAACCTGGCCTATCTCAAGAAGGAGTTTGAAGCCAGAGGCCAGAACCACCACAATGGAGACCTCAACAAAAGCACCAGCCCCTTGTTCGGGATGAACCCCTTCGGTGCCAAACCTATGTACACGTCGCTTCCGCAACAGAGCGCATTCCCACCGGCCACCTTCATGTCACCGATGCAGGCCAGCATGCCTGGGCTGAGGCCGTACCCAGGGCTGGATCAGATGGGCTTCCTACCACACATGGCCTACACTTATGCAACAGGAGCAGCTACCTTTGCTGAGATGCAGCAGCAGCAGAGGAGAAAATACCAGCGAAAGCCTGGTTTCCAGGTAAATAGATAAGCCGCTTGTGGTTTAGTTTCTAAGCCTCAGGTTTATCCTCTATCTCTCTCTCTCTCTCTCTCTCTCTCTCTCTCTCTCTCTCTCTCTCTCTCTCTCTCTCTCTCTCTCTCTCTCTCTCCATCTGTACCTTCTCTCTCTCTCTCTCTCTCTCTCTCTCTCTCTCTCTCTCTCTCTCTCTCTCTCTCTCTCTCTCTCTCTCTCTCTCTCTCTCTCTCTCTGTCTGTCTCCTCTCAAATTCTCTAAAATGATCTGCTCATTGTGCCACTAATTAAAAGGTACTCTAATGAGCTCAAATGCTCACCTGCAGCACATTGAACCGGGGAGAAAACACAGTCAGGTAGATAACCAGCTGTCAAACGCTCCTGGAGTTGTTCAGTTCTCCAAGCAGACGTCATTAGCGATATCAGCACATAATTGCTGTTTCAGAGGAGGTTATGATGTGAGGGATTCAGTTGTTGCCAGACTCCACCGTGAATTGTCCTTACCGCAGAGTGCAGGCAGCATCACATCTCCAGCTGTTCAGTGTAGTCTATTCCAGAGTAAAACATAGACTATGTACCCTTTAAAATCAATCTGTCTCAGCCTAGTTTATTTTTTATTTTTTATTTTTTTCCTTAGGTATTTTTTTGTGTGTGAATAGTGTGAGGGACAACGTGTATGTGATCTGTGCAATAGGCAAAGGGTAAGCCCTGGAGCTGCACACAGCACCGAGGATCTGACTCCAACTCCAATTCTCTGCCACTGTCTTGTATTTTATTTTAAAGAGAGTTGCCCTCTAAAGCCAAAATGAGTTTCTACATGCCGATTAATAATGCACAGGCTCCATGTTCATTCCCACTGAATGCTGAAGGCTGTTTAACATAGAGGGAACCATTTTGATAAAAAAAAGTATTAATAATGTTTCCTATTCTAAGTTATTAAATTAGATTTAAAAAATACAGCTACGGGCATTTAGCTCAAATTGATTGCGGAATGATAGTAGCTCTGTTCTTTAAAAACAGTGTAAGAAAGAAAGTGTCCCCGCCAAAGGAGTCATTGTCAGACCAGAGCGAGCACTTCTTAATGAGAACAGTGGTGCGTCTCAATATTGGTCATTTAGAACACCTCTTGATTTAATCATTATGAGTTGGAAATTAGAAGAATATGACAATATGGCCCCGCAAAGGGCTCTCTCTTATTATTATGACCTTCTAATGTGATAATACTCTCCCCCATTCATTTAAGGTCAAGCCTATCGGGTTAATCTTCCCTTATGAAGAACAGATACATATGGAATGAAAACTCTTTCATGTATAAAATTAGACTGATTCAAATATATGGAGGACAGATTTAAAAATGTAAAATAATTCAAATAATATAAAACATTCAGGGTAGATTGTCAACCATTACAGTGTAGTCTGCCTTTTATATTTACACCTGCGCTCTCTATTGGAGTGTTAGTAATTAGGTCAAAAAACTTAAGTTCCATTCAGTCTTTCATTGAGGCAAACATCAGGAGGTCCTCTACCTACATGTAGTTGACATGTGTGGATTGATAAATGTGTCATTTTCTAGGGGGAGCTGCTAGACGGAACAGCCGATTACATGTCAGGACTGGATGACATGACCGATTCAGACTCCTGTCTGTCCCGGAAGAAGATTAAGAAGACAGAAAGTGGTATGTACGCGTGTGACTTGTGCGACAAAACATTCCAGAAGAGCAGTTCCCTCCTAAGACACAAATATGAACACACAGGTATATACTGTTCTGGAACACTTATTTTACCCCGTTGCTTTCATTTCTAATGTTTTGTGTTTATTTAACCCTTTCAACTTTCAATTGTTTTATTTTGTTCCTTCCCCACTTCTTTCCTGCTTTGTTCTTTTTCAGTTGTAATGTAAATCGAGACCTAACCTTGTTTCTTCATTGACAGGGGTGAGGAGATATACTTACTTATATGTAGCGCAAAACATGACATTATTAGGGTTATGCCAGAAATACCTTTCTCTGAATATTATAAGCTCCATACTTAAATCAGAATGTGGCAGAAAGAGCCTAACTAAATGTTGTGTCATTGCTTTGCATAATGCATGAGGGCACTGTCTGAGGTAAATGTCACCCTTGGCCATTTCTAATTATATCCATCACACGCTATTTTATTAACCCTATTATTATTTAGAAAACACACTAAGCGTACCCACATATACAACTAGTAAAGAGACAGAGACAGACTGCTGAAAGTGTCACTTGACCAAACCAGTCTTTTATTGACTATCACTCTAATCAGTGATAGGTCGGTTTAACCCGTTGAACATTTGTGTGTCGATGACGTTTTTTTTTTTTTTTTTTTTTACACTTCTCACAATGAAACGCTTTCACTAAGTTGCATCATTCTTTACACACGTGACTACATGCAGCACGTAGCAGCATGCTTTATGTTTCTTGCCGGTTTATCTAGTTGTGGTATTAGGAGGTGTGCGTTGCAAGTCTAGCAGTTATGGAAGGCGTCGAAGGCATCCCAGGGCTATTTGTGGCTAGGAATTGGCCAGATGTGTTGGTGTCTGTGCTTGGTGGCACAAGTGGTGTCACGAGAAGATTGAAATGCCAAAAGGAGAAACTCTATCTTTTGATTTGTGTCAGATAGACTGTTATATTTCCGGATGTGCTGAGGTGTAGTAAATTCAAAAGGGGTGCAACTGTCCCACACTCCCCACCCCATGATATACACCATGACCAGCCACCATTGCTGGCTGCTGGGAGAGTTTTTATTTAGCCAGATCATTTTGGTAGCATGATGTAATGAAATTTCACTCCATCAATGTAGGGCGGCTCGAGTTTCTCGTCTCACACTTCTGCGTTCAGGGTATCCCATCTTACACGGGGAGCAGAGTAGAGTGGAGTCCCAAAAATAATTGAGGGACAGAGGCGTCTAGAAACTAGAATTATTCTACTGAGATTATCAGGGTAGCCATAGGAGTCTCTTGTTCAATTCTCATCTCCTGTTTGTTTATTTATTTGCCACAGCTTTTTGTTTGTTAAGTGTTTGTGATTCTGTTCCTCCATGCTTTAGCGATAGGAGGGAATTTCATAGTGTAAACACCTGACAGACCCTGTGGTTTATATTAAGCTGTTTATCTTCTCATTTGGAATAAACAAATAAATTATGACAAAGTTAGCATTGATATTGTAATGATAGTTCAAGTTGCTTCATACCATTCGAATCATCGGAATGTACTTTAAGTTTGTGTTTGTTCTCCTCCTGATGCTTTTAATTGTGTTAAATGTAGTAACAACATGGAGAGAGGGGAAACTCATGTCTGCTTTCCTCTCCTTTTGTGTCTCCTCAGGTAAACGGCCACATCAGTGTCAAATCTGCAAGAAGGCATTCAAACACAAGCACCACCTTATAGAACATTCACGACTGCACTCTGGCGAGAAACCGTACCAGTGTGACAAGTGCGGGAAGCGCTTCTCTCACTCGGGCTCCTACTCCCAGCACATGAACCACCGTTACTCTTACTGCAAGAGGGAGGCCGAGGAGAGGGAGGCGGCCGAGAGAGAGGCCCGGGAGAAGGGCCACCTAGAGCCCACAGAGCTACTGTTGAGCCGGGCCTACTTACAGGGCATGACTCCTCAGGGCTACCCCGGCCTGGAGGACCGCGAGGGCATTCTGAGGGAAGGAGGGATGAACGGAGGCATGAGAGATCGTCAGAAGGAAGTTGAAGGAACGTACGCGAAAATAGGACGTAGGGAAGAGGACTTTGAGGAGGAGGAAGAGGAGAGCGAGAACAAGAGCATGGACACAGATCCAGACATGTTGAGGGATGAGGAGGACAACGGCGAGCACTCGATGGACGATAGTTCGCTGGACGGGAAAACAGAAACCAAATCGGATCACGAGGACAATATGGAGGACGGCATGTAATAAAACTACTGCATTTAAAAAGCTTCCCATCTTACTTTTCTGTTCATTATTGTTACCTGCTTGGTTTTAAACGCTGCTGTGTTGAAGCTGTACATGCACGTGCCTGAAGCTTCTAGGAAGCTTTGTATTGAAGGACTCAAAGGGTGGTGGTTGTATATGTCTGCCCAAGGAGACATTGATTTGAAGTTTGATTTTGGGGTGGGGTGGGGTGGGGGGTGGGGGGTGGGGGAGAATTGTGTAAGAAGAGGCTGCATTATGCAAAAATGAAAAATTAATAAATTAATACATTTAAAATATTGTACAGTATTAAGGCCTAAAAATATGTGTGGTGCTAACATCCTAAAAACTCTGTGTTCCATAGTCTTTATGGCACAAACTAGTGACTTGTACAAATTGCACTTCGCTTCTATAATCACTACAAAAATAATAAAAAAGTATTGCCTATGTATATATTTATACAGTGTTGAAAAAAGCAGTAGTCTCCACACTACAGTCCATCAGTTGTATTACTTATCTTTCACTTAATGTGTTGTCTATAGTTTTGCCCTGTCGTCAGGCCAGCTAGCCACACAGTTTTAGGCCTCAGAATTTCTCTGTGAAGGAACTTAACAGACATTACCTGTTTGATTTTAAGATAATGAAGTCTTAAAGAGACCTTGAAATGAAGGGAAAATGGTTTGACAGTACAGTACAGTAGATGGAAGGATCGTGTGAACAATTAAGGAGAAAGCCTTTGTAAGGTGTTTTTGATAAGAAAAAGCCTTATATGCAAACCTTTTAATCTGTGTGTTTCTGCAAGTGCCATCCTTGTATTGTGTGAAAGGAGGGTGACACATGTTACCTCTTCACCAGCTTCAGTATTAAGAGATAGCTCACCTTGATCTTTGAAGCACCCATGTCAGTATTAGTACACTAGGCAGCAGTTCCTTAGTTTACATATGTCTGTGCAATTTTCAGGTTTATTTCATTAACTTTTGTCAGTATTACACCAAACAATTTTTTTAAACAACAAAATTGCATTCATTTTGTTTGTAGGTTGAATAACATTTTATTTATGTGGCCCATTTTATATTTCCTAATTTTATTTATTTCATACTGTAGTGTACAGTATTATAGTTCTTCAATATATAGATATATTTTAGTAAAAATGAACTTGGCGTTGATCATTGGGGCAAATTTTACGTAAAGAGAGCATTTATTGTGTTT
Source organism: Oncorhynchus clarkii lewisi (assembly GCF_045791955.1). NCBI lineage: Eukaryota > Metazoa > Chordata > Actinopteri > Salmoniformes > Salmonidae > Oncorhynchus > Oncorhynchus clarkii. The sequence goes on along the minus strand of NC_092164.1, from coordinate 25,251,597 downwards.
TGAAACATTAATTGTGAAATGCGAATTTTCAACTATATTATTTTGTTTTATTTCCTTTATTTTCCAATTACTGGAAATTCCAAATTTGGGAACTTTTATACAATATTGTGAAAACACTGTATTTTTAACTAAAAAAATTCCACTTTCTTCATCTTTTTTTTTTTGCTAAAAAAATGAAGAGGGACTGTTAAGATACAATGTATGATACCATGACTGAAGAAAATCTTTCCTGAAATGTCTTTGTAAAAGTATTATTGAATTTTTAATTTGTAATTTCTCTTGGAAATGACCATGCTCGAATAAAAGTAGCCAAATTACAGAACACAAATGCCTTATGTTCAACTTTTTTTCATGCTTTTGTAGCAGTGCCACATAACTACACCTGTCACTCAAAAAAAGGACTTGTCTGAAAGTAAAAGATCCACATTCCCCCAAAATGGGGAGTTTTCCTAGTACGATTTTTTTACACACGGAATCACACAATAATTCATTATTTTTACAATTATTTTCAAACGTTTTATAACATTCAATAGACAATGATTATTGACAGTCATTTTACCATGACAGAAAAAAGCAAAGAAACAAATTAAGTCATTCAAATAAAAGATGGATGCCAACTGAAAGTACTTTCGTGTGAAGATACTTGTTAACCGCTCACACTGCATATGCAGATTCAAAGTAACATCAAAAGGCTAAGATAAAAGGGAAAAGGTTGAGCAATGCCAAACACAGAACATGCTTTGCATATTCCAATTTTCATATTGATCCTGATGCCATCTGATCATTCGGTGCTATCTCACAGATAAAAGGGGAGGAGGTCTTAAATGATTAGCCATTGAATTTCACCACGGACTGTTAACTTTTGGGATGATTAAGAATGCGACGCTTCCACAGAGATCAGAGGTCAGGAGAAGACACCTTCAAAAGGAGGATAGAACACTCCAGGTGAAATGTATTTGACTCATTCTAGTACCCTTCTGCACCACAATAAGGAACATCATGACGTTAGAAGCGAAGTTGTACTTGTACTGTGATTTGTTACCCCAGTCAATCATTTTGAAGTAAATAACAATTTCCCTTTAAAACTTTATTTGAAAATACTTAACCGAGCTAGTCGAATGCTTGGGAGGAAAACACACCCAATGACAACATGCTGTTACAGTGACTCTTAATAATGTCATATTGCCGTATGTTTTGGCCAGATTGGTGGTGTGTTTGGAACATATGAACTCTGATGATTCATCACTGGTTTTATGTATAGACTCAGACTTTAAGTGTAGATTTTGCCTTCAGGGTACACAATTGCTTCCATTAATATCTCCAAGTCTTACTATTAGTGACATTGCTTCATATTGTCATTGGCTCAACACATACTGTACCTCGCTGACATATTATATAGGGAAACTTTATGGCCCTTGGCATGCACAAGTTCTCAGATGAAAAGGAAATTAAAATAGAAGTGTGCATAGAAGTGTGTACCACTGAACTGAATAAAAGGTGCATTCAGTAGAATTAACTCTGAATAAAGGATACGCAGCATATTTCCAAAACGTTTAGTTTATTTCCAAAACATTTGGTAAACATTTAGCACAAAAAAAACAATAAGAGGTTCATATAGGATCCAGGATATATCCAGGGTTAGAGGTAGAGAGGAGAGCTCAGACGTTTGACCTCATTAAGTTATTTACATATCCCCATATGCTGCCCATATCATTCTCAGGGCATATGAAGGACGGCCCCTGTGAAGAAGGCCCAGACCTGGCACTGGGAGAGAGAAAGTTCAATGACAGGCAGGCAGGAGAAGCACAAGTGACCAGTAGGGATTAGCCAATCAGAGTGTCAGAAGAGCAGCCAGCTGTTAGCTGTTCAGTCTGGCCCAAGCAGAAAGAGACCCAGAGCAGGTGGTGCACCAGTGTGCCAGTGGCGGGACACAAACAGACACAGAAAAATGATGATAATAATAATAAAAGAAAATCACCCAACCAGACCTACATCCTTATTGAAGGGCAGAGTCTCGTGAAGTTTGTACCCCAAGGCACTGTTGAGAATGGTGGAAAGCCAAGGAGTTCTCAACGATTTAAATGTGTTGCATATCATGAAAGGCTACACCATCTGCGACAAAGATGCTGACACACATGGATTTCTGCCCCGTGATGTAAAATACTCGATTTAGCAAAAGGGCTGTAAACACCAACCTATATTCAACTGTAGATGTTTAGTATTGCGTTGATCACAATACGTTCTTCACCAACAAAATACAAACGGTGATGTATTTCAACGTTATCTCGTGTATTGATTTCCAAGGTAACGCATCAGAACATCAGACTGAATACCTTCACTCTCAGTTGAGGGAGTACTAAAGGTCCAAGCCTCTCCCTGCCTGCATTCGCTACTCTGATGAATGCAGCAGGTGCAGAGCGGGGAGGAGGCAGGCGAGCAGTAAAGGACACAAAGACAACAATGCTCTCCAAAATTGGAGGGGGTTGGCCATTGTGTGGAGCAAAGAACCCGGCATAGACTTTTATTATTTTGCATGTATTATTTGATGCACTTGTTCACACCCAGGCAGCATAGTTGAAGTGGTATGGAAAGGAGGCATGGTGGGAAAAGCAGGCGTTGTATGTAAGGAAGCCATTTAGACAGTGTTGGTCTTGTGATGTGGTGAGTTGGACCCCTCCTCCCCCAGTCCATCAATACACTCTCACACCATAGCAAACCATTGCCCTACATAGAGAAGGCACACTGTTGTTGAATCAATGTGACACATTGATACACTTTTCAGGGAGTTCCTCTACCAAGGCTTCTTTTCTCTTCTTGTTGGTTTTTCTTTTCTTGAAAACCAGTCTGCACAGTTTATCCAGCCATACTTTCACCCCTTTATAACCCCCCCACCCCCACACCCCCTCTCCATCTCTCTGATGGGAAAGTGATTATGTGTTTTCCCAACGCGTTTGTGGAATCTTTGATATGCACAAACCACAGATTCTAATGCGAAGCAACAGCGGCTTTGGCTGACGGGTGATTAGAATGCTGGATCATGGCTGTGTCTGCAGGGCCTCAGCTGGGTACAGGGAACATCACTCATTACACATTTCTAGGGAAGTTTAATTCGTGCTAGGCCCAGCATGCCGGTGTAGGTGTAATCATATCTATTTACATTACTGGTCAGTTATGGCCGACGACAATGATAATCTGCGATGCCATAGGATAGAGGGATGAGATGATTCCGAGGTGATTAAACCATTGGCCAAGACACTTCTTTAACCTTATCAATGAGACGGTTAACCACATGATCCCCTATCCATATAGGGTGATAAGGCTATAGCCTGGATTTCTGAAAGCTAGCAATCACCTTCAGGGTTTTCTGTACAAAACTTTACCAGGGACATTCATTTCAATGGTGCACAATAATCCTTCCCAAATTATAGTGATCCTTTCGAGATGGGCACATGCATTTTTTATGAAAGGCATCATGCAAATGGTGGATGACTGCCGAGACTTTCATGTCACTAATATGTTACTGTCCTCTTCACTTAATTAAACATGGTCCCCACTATTTTTGACAGGAAAATATCTCTATTTTAATTAGATACTTCACCACCAGACAGAAAAAGGACGATGTAATTCAAAGTACGGTTCATGTAGTCATTTAACTCTCGCAAGACTCATTGTCTGCTTGCCCTCCTTTCTGATGTCAAGCTATGATTTGTATGCAGCTTGAATTATAGTAAACAGGTTATTGTTAATAGCTAGAATGATTGAAGCTCAGATGTTCGTATGGCCTCTCTAACCCCCAGTACAACATTTAGCGCTGGCACTGAAGAGGCCATTGCCAATTAATTTATGAGGTTAGTACATGGTAGGTATATGATTACAGTATGCACGGTGAATAAGCGCCTGAGTCACTGGACTTAGCACTGTTTTTACACTGCACACTCTGGAAATAGATAATTATGCCATTGAGGGAGCCAAACCTTTGCAGCCCAAACCTTTTTGTTGGATTGAAATTAATGCAATTTTACGTATATGTCATTTCTTAAAGCAAGCATTCACTCCTATCCTACTGGGATTAGGCCTAATGACAGCAGTTAATTACATTAAGTGTAATTTTTTAAAACAGTTCATGAACTGCAAATTATACTTAAAATCACTCCTTAATGCTCTTAACAGTAATTAAATTGCTTAATATCTCAAGAAAAAAGAAAGAATATAACCAACATTGTTGAGATAAAGCACTTTTTGGGAGTATAATAGTATGTATGCTAGTATTGATCATATCACGTAATTATCATCAATTTGTTAGGGGGAATTGGCTATCTGATACAACTTCATGCTTCAATAAAATAAGTCTTTAGAGCACATTGTTCTGTTTGAAGGAGGCTGTATGAGAAAGTGTAGCTGGGGACCTATAACACTGACCAATTATGCACTAACGTTGTTATAGCTGAAGAGATTGATGTACTTTTTGATAGAGACAGACCGAAAAGTAACTTTATTAAACTGAACTGCCCATCTTGTAAAGGCAGTGTCTGTGTCTCTCTTTCTTTTTGAGATAGGGACAGGGTCATCTGCATGTAAGCATATATAATTATTGTACTCAATGGGATTAATTTCAGTCATCTTCTATGAACGTCAGTGGAACAAACCTGGCTGATAATGCAGAAAGTGGTGAGGCTAGTGAACATAGTAATAATCCCCAATGGCTAATACGTATTTCCTAGTGCTCAGCTCTGTGAGCAAGATAGATTCATAATATGCATTTGACTCCCTATAATTAGGTATATTTCCTTTCAGAGAATTATTTAATGATTAGCTTCAGTGTGAGGGCTGCACTTTTGAAGTGTAATGATACTTGACTCATGCTGCAAAAAAAAAGGGTTCTCAGTCATTCTTTTGCTTTGATACGTTAATCTGTACAACATTTAAAGTTGCCTCCCCTTTATGAGATCAAAGACCCCCCGAGAAAGTATTATTCAATCATAGGCTGTTACGTAAAACCACAAAAAACGGTATTGTAAAAGTGTCTATTCACTCTAAAAAGAAGGTTTTGAGGCTGTAGTACCAACTTATTCACTGGGTATAATATTATGCATACTTAATTTGCATGTCATTTCATGTGGTTAAACTGTATTTATGTAAAGGAATTCATTCTATATTTTGTCTGCCAGGACATACAGAAAGCCTTTAAGTAGGCTGCTAGTACTAGATTATTAATTCATGGAGGGTTTGTAGGGTGGACACCTGTATCACTACCCTGCAACATCTACAGTATATCTTTCTTCTAAAAAATATACTGTATGTTTCCTTCATGTACTGGTAAGCTTGACCGGTTGTCAATATCAAGCAGGTTCTGATTTAAGGGTGTAAGTATATATCTGATCTATCTCGTATCTACAGTAAATGAGACCTAGTTGTGGCTGTGAGCGTACATCATTATTAATCACCTAGAAATATGTGTTGACAAGAAGAAGAGGAACGGGGAAAAAAACATGATTTATTTGATAGAAAGCCAGACCCCCCTCTGCTTTTCTCACTTGTAATCATCTCCAAATTTGCACAGGAAAAGCTAGCGATGGTTGTGTGGGTGTTGTCTTTACTTCATTAAAAAACAGGGTTTGTGAATACCAGAGACCTCTCACGCCGGAGACTTGATTCAGCGCTGAACCATTTGAAAAACAAGTTGATTGTTTCTGTTAAGACTGGAGTTGAATAGAATGAGAATAATGTTGGGAAGTGTCTCTATGCTGTGTTTGTGCTGTGTTTGTGCTGTGCCGAAGGGGGATACCAGAGCGAAGTGGGTGGCTTGGCCCACCTTGGCAGCCGCTAGCTATCTGCAGGGACCAGGCTGTACCGCTGTGGTAGCTGAGATTGTTCTGTGTGTAACAAAGCCAGTCTTACTGTAACTCTTCATGTCTGTCCCGTGTGTAATATGAGACATGACCTTCCAGGAAACACTTTTAATGGGATCCATCCATAGACGGGTGATGCTCCACAGCCCTCTGTGTGTACCGACGCCTTCAAACGAATACATTTACACAGTTAAGACAACATCGCGTACTACTATTTCTGCTGTCTTTGAGACATGCACCTTAGATTGAAACATGATAACTCCCACGAGAGGGACTGAAGCTGAATAGATAGACAATGCTGGTTTTGGATATTTGCTAGTGAACTATCCACATTATGTGGATTTATAATAACATGGCATCTATATTTTCAGTGAGTAATGTTGCTTGATTAGATGTATAATTAAGGGCATGCTGACAATGTTGACATGTAACTGTTGAATTCAATCATGTACACACTATCTCTCCGGGGTACTGCTTGTCCTGCTGACATCTTTCAATCGGAAGTTAGCCAGCGAGTGGACAGGAATGAAGTTTGTTGAGACCGAGTGTCTCCTCTGTCCTTCATTTAAGTGATCAGTGGAGCTTCACTCTGCTGTCTCCCCTGAGAGGGACTTTAATGGGGGGAGACTTCATCTACTTCCTCTGATATCCTATGAAGGCATATCCTAATTAGCCCTGTGGTGAGATTGCATCACTGTTGACCTCTGTAGTGTCAGGCCCAATTGTGGATGACGTAGTGGAAGGCCCCACTGCCCCGTGTGGATGGGTGGATCGGGCGGACAAGTGGGTCAGACTCAGGACTGGTCAAAGTGACGATACATGGTATGGCAGTAAAGCCCGTGACACCCATGACGCCATTGACCCATTAGAGCCATAGTCAGGCATCTTTAGTGGGCAGGCAACCTCATTTCCTGTCTGCCCATATACAGGGCATGCATACCCATAGGGCACATGAATCAATGGTGTGCCAGCTTGATAAGGGCGATACGTTTTGTTCGTGCCATCTCTCTGGGCCTTCTATCTGCATAGGTTGCAATTGCAAGGTCAGTTTCTATCATAATGACCTTACAATGATTAGTGGATGAGATATATATTCTATGCTGTAACTCTGGTCATAGGTGGTATCATAGTACTTCATAAATGGTTATTTTTTCCATCTTGTCGAAGGTATTACCCTCATGGTGATAAAATTATTATTCCTCCAAAAGTTATTCTTCCAAAAATACTGGATACCAAGCCAGGCTAATATCTCAAAATGTTATCTGGATATATCCAAAAGGTTTATCTACGTACACTGAGTGTACAAAACATTAGGAACACTGTTCCACTATTGAGTTGCACCCCCTTTTGCCCCCAGAACAGCTTCAATTCGTCAGGGCATGCACTCCACAAGTTGTCGAAAGCGTTCCACAGGGATGCTGGCCCATGTTGACTCCAATGCTTCCCACAGTTGTGTCAAGGTGGCTGGATGTCCTTTGGGTGGTAGATCATTCTTGATGCACATGGGATACTGTTGAGCGTGAACAACCCAGCAGCATTGCAGTTTTTGACACACTAAAACCAGTGCGCCTGGCATCTACCACCACACCCTGTTCAAAGACACTTAAATATTTTGTCTTGCCCGTTCACCCTCTGAATGGTACACAATCCATGTCTCAATTGCCTCACGGTTTAAAAAGCCTTCTTTAACCCCCTCCATCTACACTGATTGAAGTGGATCGTAGCTTTCACCTGGATTCACCTGGTCAGTCTGTCATGGAAAGAGCATGTGTTCCTAATGTTTTGTACGCTCAGTGTATATACAGTACAGAAAGTGAATCTGGTAAACGTCAAGAGAATCTTCAGGTTCATTAGAACCAAGACAATGACACTCACTCCATGTTGATAGAATACAGGCTATCCATTAATTCTGGGAATTGAGTTGTCAGAAATAGAATCAGAGCACCACACAACCAACGGAAGTCTGATCGCTCCAAGAAAAAGTCTCGAGAATAATGAACTTGAAAAGATCCTCTTCATTTTCTTTCTGTTATGTCTCAGAAGGGAGACCCAGAAGAATTTAGAATTCCAGTCAGAGGCAGGCAATGATTACTGCTATGCCCAATTCTTCTAACATTTATCTCCCATTCCTTTAATATGTAAATCGTAGGTATGCAAAGATCTGATGCTTTTATTTAAGAGATATGTCCTCGGGCGATAGTAGTATGCTTCTAGGGAGAGCTCTGTGTCGCTGTGAAATGAACAGTTGTTGAAAGGATCACATGAGTTTGTATCTTAGAAGATGAAAAGCTAATTGACATGAATCATTTATTGTGAGGCAACATGTTATAGAAATCAAACAGTGGGGAGGAAAAATAAAGCAGAGTTCAAATATTTAATTATAAACCAGGACATCATAATATTAGAGTATTCATACGAACTGATTTCCTCTGGATTACTCTGACTCTCTAATCTTATTGTGACACGTGTCCTAAGGTCAATGCACTACAATTACAAAATTATACTGGCAGAGTGTATTCATGATTTTGGCAACAGTTTATATGAGGCACTCAGGATTTATTCATAATGAATTAATTGCACATGAGTATAGTGCATTAAAAACCAGGTAGTTTGGATCCTTTATGCTGATTCGCTGAACGCCGATATACCACGGGTATGATGCCAAATTATTTGTTTACTTTTCTATTTACGATGGTAACCAGTTTAAAATAGCAATAAGGCAGCTTGAGGGTTTGTGGTATATTGCCAATATATCACGGCTAACGGCTGTATCCAGGCACTCTGCATTGCGTCATTCATAAGAACAGTCCTTAGCTGTGTTATATTGGCCATATTGTCACGTTCGTCGTAATGATGAGACCAAGGCGCAGCGTGAGTAGAGTTCCACATCATTTTTGTAAATCGAAACTCACCGAACAAAACAACAAACAACCAAACGAAACATGCCGCTACTGATGTGCACTAAGGCAACTATACATAGACAAGATCGCACAACACAAATGAGGAAAATGGCTACCTAAATATGATCCCCAATCAGAGACAATGATAAACAGCAGTCTATGATTGGGAACCATATCAGGCCAACATAGACATACAAAAACCCCTAGACATACAAAAATCCTAGACATACAACAATTAGAGTACCCACCCTAGTCACACCCTAACCTAACAAAAATATATAGAAAAACAGAGATATCTAAGGTCAGGGCGTGACACATATACCACACTTCCTTGGGCCTTATTGCTTAAAGGTAGAATGTAGGGGAATTGAAACAACACTATTAACAACTCTCCCCCACGCATCCAATTTCCCACAACACGGTGGAGAGGTTAGTGCTATCCGGCATCCAAGGACAGCTTGGACCATGCTGGTTATGTCCCAAGGATCCCAGATGGCATGGACCATGCTGGTTATGTCCCAAGGATCCCAGATGGCATGGACCATGCTGATTATGTCCCAAGGATCCCAGATGGCATGGACCATGCTAGTTATGTCCCAAGGATCCCAGATGGCATGGACCACGCTGGTTATGTCCCAAGGATCCCAGATGGCATGGACCATGCTGGTTATGTCCCAAGGATCCCAGATGGCATGGACCATGCTGGTTATGTCCCAAGGATCCCAGATGGCATGGACCATGCTGGTTATGTCCCAAGGATCCCAGATGGCATGGACCATGCTGGTTATGTCCCAAGGATCCCAGATGGCATGGACCATGGTGGAGACTAATTTGACTTTTGTCCACCAACTTCAAACACTCTTAAAAACAAAACGTTTTTTTCATAGCAATTTAGATGGTGCAATGATTCCCTATACCACTCAGTGCTTGAATTCTCACATGAACTAAAAATAACATGAAGGATATAGAATTTTAGTATCCAGGAAATTACAGAGCAATTTCTACATTACCGCTTTCCCCAGTCTGTCATTGTTCGTTGTGCTTGACGTGGAGATGACGGCGCCTTTTAGTGATGCCGATGTTAGATAGGGAGGGTGCAGTCTTGACAACAGAAGCCTGTCTGGCTTTTTTTTGTCAAATAGAAAGTCCACATTGTAGAATATATACTGCAGATATGTTATGGACATTTTCTGAAATTACAATGAAAATTATACATGTAGCTCCCTTAATTATACCGCTTGCTATAAAACAGTTATAAGAACCCATAGTTATTTATAGAGGGGTGGAGGGTTGCTACAGTTCAACCATGAGATTAATTATTTGTTAAAAACTTGATCTCCTCACTCCCCATAAATGACATTAATAGCATCATTAACATGTAGGGTTTGCACAAACACACACACACACACACACACACACACACACACACACACACACACACACACACACACACACACACACACACACACACACGGATCCCACTGTAGTGGACGGTCGGCAGGCTAATGATGTATGGAGGCAAATGTCATATCTCTGTTGGCATTGTTCGGCCTGAAGTATTCCACTCAGACGGAGGCCTGTTGAATTTTAGTACCACACAAAGGCTTCCCTTATTACACTGAACTTTTGACAGCGCGGGTTGTGGTCTGCAAGTGGGTGAATACTTGACATTTCTGTGTGCTGATCTACTCTACCTTCATTTGTTGCTGTACTGTATGTACAGTTGAAGTTGGAAGTTTGCATACACCTTAGGATCACCACTTTATTTTAAGAATGTGAAATGTCAGAATAATAGTAGAGAGAATGATTTATTTCAGCTTTTATTTATTTCATCACATTCCCATTGGGTCAGAATTTTACATACACTCAATTAGTATTTGGTAGCATTGCCTTTAAATTGTTTAACTTGGGTCAAACGTTTCGGGTAGCCTTCCACAAGCTTCCCACAATATGTTGGGTGATCTTTGGCCCATTCCTCCTGACAGAGCTGGTGTAACTGAGTTAGGTTTATAGGCCTCCTTGCTCGCACACGCTTTTTCAGTTCTGCCCACAAATGTTCTATAGAATTGAGGTCCTATAGATAGGTTTGGAAGACCCATTTGCGACCAAGCTTTAACTTCCTGACTGATGTCTTGAGATGTTGCTTCAATAGATGCACATAATTTTCCTATCTCATGATGCCATCAATTTTGTGAAGTGCAGCAGTCCCTCCTGCAGCAAAGCACCCCCACAATGTTGGATATTCAGATATTTAGGACATCTGCCAACCAGGATGTCCTAGGCGTGTCTGAGTCCTGACTTAAGAAGACCACCAAAACCCCTGAAAATTCCATCCCTAATTAAACATTTTCTGACAAGAAAGAACTGCCAAAGTGGGCGGTGTTGCAATCTACTGCAGAGATAGCCTGCAGAATTCTGTCTTTCTATCCAGGTCTGTACCCAAACAATTTTGATTTTATACTTTTAAAAATGCGCCTTTCCAGAAACAAGTCTCTCACTGTTGCCACTTGCTATAGACCACCCTCTGCCCCCAGCTGTGCCCTGAACACCATATGTGAATTGATTTCCCCCCCCCCCCGTCTATCTTCAGAGCTCGTGCTGCTAGGTGACCTAAACTGGGACATTGTTAACACCCCGGCCATCCTACAAACTAAGCTTGATGCCCTCAATCTCACACAAATTATCAATGAACCTACCAGGTACAACCCCAAATTCGTAAACACGGGCACCCTCATAGATATCATCCTAATCAACTTCCCCTCCAAATCCACCTCTGCTGTCTTCAACCATGATCTCAGTGATCACTGCCTCATTGCTTGCATCTGTAATGGGTCTGCGGTCAAACGACCAACCTTCATCACTGTTAAACGCTCCCTAAAACACTTCAGCGAGCAGGCCTTTCTAATCAACCTGGCCCGGGTATCCTGGAAGGATAGTGACCTCATCCCGTCAGTAGAGAATGCCTGTTTATTCTTTAAAATTGCCTTCCTCACCATCTTAATAAGCATGCCCCATTCAAACAATTCTGAACCAGTAACAGATATAGCACTTGGTTCACTACAGACCTGACTGCCCTTGACCAGCACAATAACATCCTGTGGCAAACTGCATTAGCAGTTAGGAACCAATATGCACAGGCAGTTAGGCAAGCTAAGGCTCGCTTTTTCAAACAGAAATTTGCATCCTGTAGCACAAACTCAAAAAAGTTTTGAGACACTGTAAAGTCCATGGAGAATAAGAGCACCTCCTCCTAGCTGCCCAGAGCACTGAGGCTAGGAAACACTGTCACCACCGATAGACCACTATAATTGAGAATTTCAACATGCATTTTTCTACGGCTGGCCATGCTTTCCACCCCCCACAGAAACTCGCCCAAGCCACCCCATTTCTCCTTCACTCAAATCCAGATAGCTGCTGTTCTGAAAGAGCTACAAACTCTGGACCCCTACAAATCAGCCGGGCCAGTCAATCTGGACCCTCTCTTTCTAAAGCTACTGTATCTGCCAAAATTGTTGCAACCCCTTTTCCTAAAGATTGGAAAGCTGCCACGGGCATCCCCCTCTTCAAAGGGGGAGACACTCTAGACCCAATCTGCTACAGACCTATATCTATCCTACCCTGCCATTCTAAGGTCTTCGAAAGCCAAGTTAACAAACAGATCACCAATCATTTCGAATCCCATCATACGTTCTCCGCTATGCAATCTGGTTTCAGAGCTGGTCACGATATCATAACCGCAATCGATAAGAGACAATACTGTGCAGCCGTATTCATCGACCTGGCCAAGGCTTTCGACTCTGTCAATCACCTCATTCTTATCGGCAGACTCCTTGGTTTCTCAAATGACTGCCTCGCCTGGTTCACCAACAACTTCTCTGATAGAGTTCAGTGTGTCAAATCGGAGGACCTATTGTCCGGACCTCTGGCAGTTTCTATGGGGGTGCAACAGGGTTCAATTCTCAGGCCGACTCTCTTCTCTGTGTACATCAATGATGTTGCTTTTGCTGCTGCTGATTTTATGATCCACCTCTATGCAGATGACACCATTCTGTACACTTCTGGCCGTTCTTTGGACACTGTGTTAATAACCTGTTTTGGAAACTGTTTTTTTGTTTAGAATTTTGGATGACTGACGTGCCCAAAGTAAACTTCCTGTTACTCAGGCCCAGAAGCTATGATATGGATTGGTAGCACTGGATAGAAAACATTCTGAAGTTCCCAAAACTGTTAAAAGAATGTCTGTGAGTAGAACAGAACTGATATGACAGGTGAAAACCCAAAGAAAATCCATCTGGAAATACTTTTGTTTGAGGTCACAGGTTATTTCAATGGTTGCCTATTCGATATACAAATAGATAGGACCCAGTTTGCAGTTCCTATGGCTTCCACTAGATGTCAACAGTCTTTAGAAAGGGTTTCAGGCTTGGTTTTTGAAAAATGAACAAGCAGGCTTGAAGAACTCTAAGGAGTCTCTCATTAGAAAAGTGGTCTTGTTTGAGCGTAAATGAGGTGCGCGCACTTTGTTATTTATCTTCCCTATTCAACATACTATTCTCCATCTTAAATATTAAAGTAATTTTTGGGATTTGTTTGTATGCATGTTGAAAGAGTGGATTACTGAGATCATTGGCACCAACTAAACAGACTTTTTTGGATATAAAGAAGGACTTTAATGAGCAAAACGACCATTCATTGTGTAGCTGGGACCCTTGGGATTGCAAACAGAGGAAGATCTTCAAAGGTAAGGGATTTAATTGCTATTTGTGATTTTGTGACACCTGTGCTGCTTGAAAAAATATTTTGTTGTGGGGCGCTGTCCTCAGATCGTATGATATGCTTTCGACATAAAGTCTTTTATCCAACGTGGTTGGATTAAAAAGAAGTTAAGCTTTAAAATGATGTATGACTCCTGTATTTTCATGAATGTTTAATATTATGATTTTTTCTTTGAATTTCACACTCTCCAATTTCACTCTCCAATTTGCACTTTTCGCACCAAAGTACGTTCATCTCTAGGAGACAGAAAGGCGTCTCCTTCCTGAGCAGTATGACGGTTGCGTGGTACCATGGTGTTTCTACTTGCGTACTATTGTTTGTACAGATGAACGTTGTACCTTTGGGCATTTGAAAATGTCTCCCAAGGATGAACCAGACTTGTGGAGGTCTACAAAAAATGTTATCAAGCTAAGAGGGTAGGCCTTAAAATACATCCACAGGTACACCTCCAATTGACTCAAATTAGGGTCAGGGTAGCCTAGTGGTTAGAGCTTTGGACTAGTAACCGGAAGGTTGCAAGTTCAAATCCCCAAGCTGACTAGGTACAAATCTGTCGTTCTACCCCTAGGAACAGGTTCCTAGGCCGTCATTGAAAATAAGAATTTGTTCTTAACTGACTTGCCTAGTTAAATAAAGGTAAAATGTAATCAGAAGCTGCAACCTAAGTGTATGTAAACTTCCGACTTCAAATGTATAGATTTAAATTGTTATTATTATCTCTTTTTGTTTTATTTCACTTTGTCCTGCATTGTTGGAGCTCGGAGCACAACAATTTCACTGTATCCTATAATTATATCTGCAACCATGTACATGTGAATATTAAACTCTCTAACTCTCTCCAAGGTCTTCTAGCGTCACAGAATTCCGTAGGCATTATTGTGGAGACAGACATGCTAGACAGTTTGTAGGAAAGGTTACTCTGATCTTCTTGTCCCATGCTTTATTTATCATTTGTCAAGGTCTTGTACAGCATGGGTATTCTCTTTGTTCACCTAAAGGTTTGCATACCTAAGCTTATTGTACTTCACCAATTGATCCTGTATTGTTTGGTGAAGTTTGATATAAACGAAACAGATTATTTGTGACATGGGAATATCTGAGTCATTCGCTTATACTGTTTATCAAATGGATATTCTCATATCTAGACAATGGCATGTGTAGAAGTCACTGTAACCTCTTTAGGTCAATGCCGGTTGAAGGAATATTACCCTCTTATTATGTGCTGAAAAACTGAAACCCCAAAACCAGACATGAAATTGGGTATATGTAGCCTAATAAGACCTCTCTACCAGACTACACTGAGTAGTCAAATGTTGGAATGAAAGGAAAGCCAGAACCTTTGAATATAGAACTACATTATTATTGAGGAGGTGAGGGGCTGACAATGACTACCCCTCTCTCCGAGTTGAGCCTGCGAGAGAGCCAGACTTGTTCATCCCTTGTTATACTGTTAATGTGTATGATTTAAGGGGAATTATGCACATCTCAATGTGCCTATAAATGATATTATTCATGCACAGGTGCTGCACTAAGCGGTTCCTGAATGATAATTAAGATAATCTTCTCTCTCTCTCTCTCTCTCTCTCTCCCTCCCTCCCTCCTTCCCTCTCACGGATCTACTTTGTTCAGCAATAGCTCCTGTGTCAATACCTCGCAAGACGTACAGCGGACCTTTCCCTTAGCCATTGTCTGATATTTCTTTTTAGCACAAAACCTCCACTAACAAGTGAGACCACATTTATGGTTTCCCCTGAGCCTCACTGTATTCTAAGAAATATGTGCCAAGTTGAATTAAAGTCACCAAAAAAATGTGCGCCTGAAAACTTGGTGAGAACATTGCACGGGGAATTAGAAGAGAAGATGAAGTAGTTTAAATTCTATAGCATGAATATAAAGAACTTAGAACACTTCACATACGATAATCTTTTTCTCTCCTTTTTTTTGGAAAAGGAATATAATTCCATTTTGAATGGTTTCCAGTGTTTGGGGATATTTATCCATTCATTCAAGCAAGACATTAAAAAGACTTTGAACATCAAATTTTTTGTCTCACTTTAGGGGCATAACAACTGTTTTGTGGGTTACTATTCCGGTTTCTATTCCAAGTTTGGGGTTAGAGCACAATATTTTTGAAAAGCAAAGTTTGAGCAGTGTCTGTTGTTGTTGATCACTTCAAGTCGTAATTCCCAATGGTGGCAACACAGTGCATGGAGGTATGACCTCCTACCTTGACTGGGAAGGAACAGTCTTCTTTATTGGGACATCGTGAACTCAAGAACGGCCAGTAAACTCATGCATTGTTTTCCAGTGAACACCTGGCACATTGAAATAACCAGAGATTACCTCCAGGTATAGAACCATGACCTACACCACAGTCATTTCCACAGTAACTCATAGATGTCGTTGTGTCCCATTATCAATTTTATATACTGTAAGGTGAAATAGACTGATAAATGACATTTTATTAAGTTACGCCAACTTATTTAGCCTACCAACTGAACTTGTGTTCCTTCCTTGTTTGGTCTGTTTTGGAATCCTAAGACTGTTTGGTAGAGGGAGAGAGGAATACTGGCTGGCTGCTGAGGAAAACAGTGAGTGATGATTACCGTTGCGCATAGAGTGGATATCCAGCTGTATCATCTTAGCACAGCTCCTTGTTTACAAGAGTCATTTTCAGAGGAAGGCCATATTTAATTCAGTTTTCCTTTGTGTGCAAATTAGTTGTTTTGTTAGTCTTTGGTTTGGTTTGATTTGTTGTGTGTTTTGATGTGATTCTTTTTTTGGTAACCACATGTTGTCTGGCTAGCTAAGGAAGCAGTAAGGCTGGATGGTTGGATGGTTGGTTCTCCAGCTGGTTTACATTCCCAGGCTACTGTCACATCCTTTGGCCTCAAATAAGCACAGTTCTAAACACACAACACGCAACAAAACATTTATACTGTACCTTTACCGTATGGAGCGTTACACCGAACGTCGACTAGCAGTCATTAGAAGCGGTACCAGTTTGATACAATTTCAGAATGGCCGTTAATTGTGTAATATCAATGCATCCTCCAAAAGGATCACATTCAAATACATTGTCTTTGTAAACGGATCGAGTTAAAATGCCATCTTTGTTTCTAAAACACATAGAAGCAAGGACGGAATTAGAGTAACAATAGTTCTCTCTAAAACCTTCCTTTCGAAATGACACTAAATGATATATATTTAAACCATGCCTTGTGGCTATGGCATGCCCTGAAATGTCTTTAATAAGGATCGGGGGGCGTTAATGGCTGGTATAGCTCCAGTTTTAAATTAGAAATAACCCAGAAGAGCTCTTGACTTATAAAAAAGGTTAGAATTAAATACAATGAATTAATCTCAATTTCCGGTTCTGAATGCATATGGGTCTGAGAGTAGTTAGGAAACAGATTATTTTATTTTATTTTAATTGTACTCCCATAGAAACCCATAGTACAAAGACAAGGCAAGTGCTTTACATTTTGCAGTAAGAAACTATTTTGGATTCTCTTATCTCAGCATAAAAGTAATTTTGTTCAACCTCTTTATGTCTTAATCTGATTATAACCATAGAAGCTGATAGGTATCTCTAGTTATATTTTTGTAATCTATTTTCTATTTAGAGTATGGTAGTTACTGATTGTACATAGTTTGTGCAAGCCTCTTTTGAATGGTCACAGGTGTAGAATTGTTGCCAGAGGGGGACACTCCTTAATGAGCGACGAATCACTATGGAATTTGCAGCGTTCAGCAGAGAAGAGAACTCTGAAATACCCAGTACCGAATTAAGTTATTTCACACCTGTCAACAAAACATTCTGAAAAGCTTTACATCTCAGGTGAGGGTGTGTGATAAAGGTTTTCCTCTTGCACCTGCTGTTCTATACCATAATAAAACACCTTCGGGAGGCTTGATAAAATGAAGAACAGCCGCATTTAAGTAAACGTGCAACTTCTAGGATTATTTTTTAGCAAGGTCAAAGATCAAGATCAAAATACATTAGATGGAGTATAAAAAACTCTTGGACAGGAAATTTGTTCCTTCACCAAAAGCCTTTGTTCCTTCAGCAAACCTCAGTCAATTGAGTCACTGGGTCTAAACCTTAACCATACAGGATGTCTCAGACTATTCTTGGCAGGAAAAGGTAAAAATAGAGAAGTTTCATCTGGTTTAAGTCTACGGACTACTTTACTTGGGGGTGGTTTTTCTTTTGTACGTGGGTCCTGGGCTTTTTGATTGAAGCTCAAATGGACCAGGAAATGCAAATAATCCCCATTCTGAAGATGTACAGTGACGTGATTGTGTGGCCGTAGGAATGGCTCGTGGGCTCACCACATTAAAGGCCTTGCAGAGCTACAGATGAGCAGGGACTGGGTTAAGTTAGGGGGACCGAGGAGCTTCAAAGACTCATAGGTTCGCCTTTCACATTGGAAGTGACTAGATGTGCATTTTATTAATAGCATTCATCATACTGTTGAGTTTTTTTTAGGGGGTAACCCTTTCCTTTGTTTTTTAATTGCCATGATATGTTGGCTGGTTGATGGAGGAAAAGCGAGATACTATGTTAAAGCTGAAGGGCAATAAATTATACTTTGATCGGCTATCAGGGAAACAAAGTTCGGGCCAGGCATCTTGTCGAATTATAGTTGTTCATGTGCGAAAGAATAGTACAGTAGACTGCAGAGATTCAAAAATGCATGTTTTCTTTTGACTTCATTGTGTATGATATTACTTTTGGGCCGTTGTTTTACTTGTTCGTATTGCTAAAAGTAAAGCCGACATTGTTGGGTCTGGTTTTAGCATAATGTGGTGGACTTCCCTTTGCCTTTCATTCTGAATACCTCAGGACTTCATCTGCCTAATCCTACTCCTCTAGCTGAAGGAAGAGAGTATAGCCAGTCAATTCCTTCGCTCCACTTTTTCCTTTCCAGTGTAAGTACAGTAGCCTGTGTAGTGACCTTAGAATCACACGTAGAAGGCCTACATTATCCTAGATACCATGTGTTCCATAATGTCAACAATATTAGACAATTCTAATTACTTACGTAATTCTCATCTTTTTTTATTTTTTAAATAAGCATTACTGAAACGTGAAAACACTTATTTATCATGATAATATTGCAGCTTTCAAGTCATCATTTTTACCCTTTGTGATTGAAAAGTTAATCAGTATTTCAGAGGCTGATTAGCATATTATTCATTTTCCTGCTGTACACTAAACATCTCTCGCTTTTCTCCCTTGTTTTTAGAAAAAAAAATATCACGATTTAACTGCAGTAATTATTTTCAGTAGACTCTTTCCAATTGGTATTCATGGTCTTTGGAATGGGATGGGCTTGTACTCTCTATACAATCCACCACTGTAAATCCTTGTCAATCCAAAGTCAGTGTTCCATGTTATCAAGCTAACAATAACAAATACACAGCACAAAAGAACCCTAATGAAAATTCTATAATTGACTGTGTTTAGGGAGACTCGATCATCAGTTCTGGCTTGATTTGAAGACATAATCTGTCTTTGGCTAATGCCAGACCTCTTTACTAGTGGGTACACATGTTAATAAAGTCATAACCTCTTAGCCTGTTATGCTCATCTAATGTACTTGTAATGATTAGGTTCTGAAAGAAGCCGTGCTTTATCATTGTGTTGCACAAGAGTTGACAAATCTTAAGACCTTCAACTGGAAATAATTAGTATCTATTTAAATACTGAATACTGACCATAGTGCTGAGACAGAGCTAAGCCTGTTAGCTAACAAATGTGGTGGCAATTAAACAATTTATCCCCCCTACTGTTAGCTGTTGCTTTATCACCTGAAAATTGATTACAATTCTAGGGATTGCAGTATTGGTTGACCACAAAGTTGCCAAATCTCTGCAAACGTAATGAAAAAAAATGCCTTTTTTTAACATTTGAATTCAAACAACTGAGAAACACTCAAGTAATTTTTTTGGTCCTTTGATTTTTGTTAATTGTTTCCATGCCAGAACCCAAAGTATCTCAGGGTTTGTAGATCCCATATGAAAACTTGTGCAGACGATACTGCTAAAATTAGTTCAGACAGGCAGGCTGCTTGTCGGAATGTTTTTTATTCTTCTTTTTTTCCCCCTCTCCTCTTTAATTTCTTCACGTAGTTTAACATTAAAAATCAGGTCAACCTTTAAGATTTATGAGAAAAAAAATTAATGGTGTGCTATTTTTATGCAGTAGAAAGACTGTTAATTTGGTATGACCTTAGTCAAAGGCGGTGAAACAACAAACTCTTTTACTTCTTCTTCTCAAGACTAAAACCCTGGTCTCCCGTGTCGCTTTCTAAATGGATTGACATGAGTAGAAGGCCTATGCCAATGTTTCTCAAAGTCTTATCTGCAAAACTCAATACATAGGATTGCCTTCTCTCATCAGTATATGAGAGGCTCTATGAAAATAATACTCTTTCATCAAATTTCATAGCATATATGGTTTTGATTAGCATATGTATTACTTGATTGACATTTTTTTGAAACTGTAAATACCCTTCAGCCTCTCAGTACTGAGAATATTTAGCCCAACGAATCTAATCATATTGCTATTCCTAAATCTCCCGTGTGCCAATGTCACAGGAAGAACTCTATCCACAGAGTCAGAATGTTTGGTCACCATGGAACCTTTGAAACCGATTGTGAAGGTTATCATTCCTTTGAGACTCTTTGTCCCTTCAGACTTTGTCATATGAAAACAGGTGCATTCCACCCGTTTCCACCGTTTACTCCCTGCATTAGAGCTCACCAATGAGGTCCCACTGGGACTTCCCTTGACGAGATCAAAACTTTTCACAGGCGAGACCTCGGTGATTCGTCGTTCAGAGGCCTCCATTGAAGCATCCCCGCAGGGGATCTTTTTTTGTGTTGCAGAGGGAGCCGATGCCTTGGAGGGTGAAGGTGAATGTTTGGAGCGAGTGACAGAACTTGAACACTTTGTCTTTTGTTCCAGGTTGTTTCTCACCAGGCCTGTCGGCCTCAACCTGCCTGAACCACATCGCCCCTGACCTGACCTAGCCCTGCATGGCAGAGAGAGAGAAAAGGAAAAGCAACATTTTTTGGGGGGGGCAAACAAAACTAGGTCGATGTCACCCTACATCTCATTTTCTAATCAACCTTGATGTACACACCGTGGATCAGCCTATTTAGTTCAAACTCAGGATTAAGCATTGGTTACTTCATATGTATTCATCATATAACCATTTCGATGTACATTTCTCCTATTAGCGTATAATGAGACAATATGCAGCTAGTGTTACTTTATCTCCATTACCTGTTCCATTTGGACCCCTTTTTTGTGTGATTTAAAAAAAGAAAATCCCCAGGGGCGTGAACCTAGTCACAGTTTTACATTGTTATTGGAATGTTAGGGGAAAAGACCCTAAACATGAGGTGGGCCTCATCCTAACATCACAGCAATGTGCTTGTTATGTACTAGGGCGGTGAATCTCGCACATGCATAGCCAAGGGTCACTCTGTTGTTAATGAGGTGTGTATGTGCCCCATGGGTAACGAACGGGAGGGAGGGAGAGTCATGCCATGCCAGACAGATTTAGACCAGGGGGCACAGTCCTTGTCTTATCTCTGTGCTTAGCCCAGCAGAAATTAAACGGCCTATAGGTTGGTTGCCTGGCGCCACGGCACCATACAACAATGCAAAACATAAACAATAGGGTAAAACACTTTACAGTTGCTTCTGTGGTCCCTAAGAGATCCGTGCACTTCAATCTCACATAATGTCTATGCGTTAATAAGCATCCTCTTTGAGAGATACAAGCCCATTGTCGAGGGAAGACAGTTAATTATGACAGCTCAAAGTAGGGCTGTCTGTCTCACTTCCTCGGAAAGAGCAGGATTGTTCATCGCACTGATAAGAAGACGAATGTCGCAAGAAATATTGTTATTTTTTCCATTGAATAGAATTGCTATTCTCCTAAATGATGCAGCCAATCTATCCTTGTTTGTTTCTTTAACCCTGTTAAATACTGTATGACAGTCCTTTTGGACTCTTTCAGTGGACTGTTTAAGTCAATGGGGGATTAAGATAGGCCTTATTGGACTTGAATTGCCAACGCTATGATTTGTGTTTATAATCTTAAACAAATAAGCTTTAATTTAGTAGTGGTAAACAAAAGTTATTTACAGTCTGTGGTACATTTCAGAAAACAAACTGTGGAATGGATCTGTGACAAAGACATGAAGTTCTGCTTAACCATAGCCCGAAAAGAGTCTACACACACTATAATTACTCTACTGTAATTAAAATATTTGTTTGTTATGAAAGTATAGTATTTACAGTCTTAATAACTTATTGCAGACAGTGTTGGGTGTTTCTCTCGAAGAGGCTCCATATGCTGTCATGGGAGTGTAATGACAGATCCCAGTGTAAACCAGAGAACTATTGTTGCACTGTTGCAGGGATCAGAAACTCGCCCCTGCTGTTCGTGTCCTCAACCATTTAATCAAACTGGCATTAGTTTGGTACTGTAGCTTAAACGTTGCTTACCTCTGAATCTGGAAGCTGGGAAACTCTTAACGTTGTGCTCAGGAGATCTGAATTCATCCCAGAGACTCAGCAAGTAAACGGATCATCAGGACAGATGGGAAATGGGCTTGGAGCAATACTCTTTTTTTTTCTACCACCTTGCTATTCACACAGATACAGTGCAATCCAATTCAGGCTCATAGGCCCGTCACACCTGTCTAGAAGCTGGAGACTGGACCAACAAAGAAGATGAGGGAGGAGGAAAACCTCTTTTAGACTCCGCTATAAAAAACAAGAAATGGCCTGACTGTTAACATAATGTTCCACAATACATATTTCTGCAGTTTAATTAGATACAAGTGAATCAATAACAATGCAGTGTTTTAGTAGTCTTCCTTTTCTAATCTCACACTTTTACTATGCATTGGAAAGACTGATTCTGTTTCCTAAAACATGTAATGTACCCATTGCACGGACAATGTTTTCTGATCAGGTCTATTGTTAATTTCTCCTTTTTCACTCCAACTTTGTGGCAGATGTGCGGATCTAACTTGGAGTCAACACCGAATGAGTCCCTCCACCCACCACCACCGCAGTGCTCATTCCAGACTTCCAGACAGAGTTGAAATGGCTCATACCATAGAGTTAGTTAGAGGACCCAAACCTGTTATATGATGAGTCCTCTAGCTAACTCTATGGCTCATACAGACATGCAGTGTCAAGCAGCACTACAATCAAATTTCCCGATGTCAGGTCTGGAGAGACAAATAACAGCATTGTAGCTACATTCGACCTAGCTCAGCAACTTCCTGTTTTTCACAGTAAGTGTCCCATATAGTCCAGACTTTGGCCACAGAGGAAAACTTAAAGCATTATGTAAACAGTATACATATCTGAACATTGTTCTAAGCAACAACCATTGTACATTGTTGAAGCACCCTCCCCGAGGAGGAGTGGCTGAGGCTGAAACTGAAGAGTAGGATGAGTTTAACTCAGTAGCTGTGTCGTGAATAACTATTTGCATTGTAGTATCAACCATTAAGAACCTAAACCCCCTGATTTGGGATTTTGAAATTAACTTACCATATTGTCAGACAAAGATAGTAAGCATCATAAAAGAAATGTTGAAGGAGACTTTGTTTTCACGCTATACAGTGCCAGTGCTTCACTCTTCAGACAGAAACTGATCATCACTGACCTTAAATGCAGCATTGCCGCATGTCATCTTCACATGTACAGTAATATCTCTGTAACAGACTTCTGAGTTATGTTGTAGATGGAAGTGTGATTGTGTATGTTTGTAAGCATTTGTGTATGGTTATTTATGTGGCTGTGGTGAAATAGCTGAAATTCATGATGCAAGCTTGTTTGCCCAGAGTGTTTTTCAGCTCATTTTCAAATGGTAATTTGCCTTATCCAAAACAAACTCATAGAGTGTAAGTAAGTGATTATTTGCATGGCTGACAATCATTCAACATGCCTCCGGTCTTTTTCAAACTGCTCTAGTTTGTCCAGTCTTTGAAAAAAACATGCTTGGAGAGACCAAAGGCAAAAATGTGAGAGGACTATAAATGCTCCTTTCTTTGAATTATTCTTTCATTTGTCCTCTTCCATTACAAAAGAAATACACATAAAATCATATCAAATCAACTTCTATTTTATCACATGCGCCGTAGACCACAGGTGTAGGTAGATCTTACTGTGATATGCTTACTTACATAAATGCTAGCGAAAATGTGTTGTTATCCTTTTAACTATTTTTTCATTGTTATTTCACAGCACCACGATTTCAAAATAAAAAAACTTGCTTTCTATCGGAGGAAGTTTTTCACCTTAGTTCAATTCAATGTCAATATCAATCTGAAAGGATCTGAAATAGAGGAGCTCAAAACTGTTTGAGTCCTTCATTTGCCATGCTCAGTCATCAATCAGACATTGACAAGTCGTAATTTAATAAGGACTGACCTGGGCTAGCAGGAAGCCGGGCTGGCAGACAATACAAACTCATTTATCGCTGTGGAAGCATGCTGGCATAGAGCTCATTTCTTGGTTTTCACTGTTGGGAGTTTAGGGCTGGGGTTGACCTGTGCCACGGTGGACATACTGCAAGATTATTAATGTTTACAGGTTAACTTGGATTATTAGACATTGTTAGAGAGACCAGATTTTCTCATGTGAGATTCCAACTAATTTATTTAGTTCTTTGGAATGTTGAGGTTCAGGAATATCTGAAATGGAACTCAGAATGGTGTCTGTAACCATGGCAGCAGGCATGATATCATGTTTGAACCATTTCCCCATGCATGTGAAGCACAAAGGTTTACCAAGGTACTTCATGAATTTGATATGATATTGTTTTAGAATAATTTAGCAAATCAAGAAGCGCCTGCACCTCTGGGTTTTTATTCATGAAGGTTGCTGATAACGAGACGAAGTAGTGAGCTGGCATGAAAGTAGAATGGTAGAATGAAAGACGAAGACAAGCCCAAGGAGTATTACAGTAGGTTATTACAGTCTAGATTCTGGCTATACAGTGAATTCGGAAAGTACTCAGACCACTTGACTTTTCCACATTGTGTTACGTTACAACCTTAATCTAAAGTGGATTAAATAGTACCCCATAATGACAAAGCATAAACAGTTTTTTAGATTTTTTTTGCAAATGTATTAAAAATATAAAACAGAAATATCACATTTACAGTGCCTTTGAACTTTGCGACCTTTTGCCACATTTCAGGCTTCAAACATAAAGATATAAAACTGTATTGTAAACTTTTTTAACAAATAAAAAACTGAAAAATTGGGCGTGCAACATTATTCAGCCCCTTTACTTTCAGTGCAGCAAACTCTCTCCAGAAGTTCAGTGAGGATCTCTGAATGATCCAATGTTGACCTAAATGACTAATGATGATAAATACAATCCACCTGTGTGTAATCAAGTCTCCGTATAAATGCACCTGCACTGTGATAGTCTCAGAGGTCCGTTAAAAGCGCAGAGAGCATCATGAAGAACAAGGAACACACCAGGCAGGTCCGAGATACTGTTGTGAAGAAGTTTAAAGCCGGATTTGGATACAAAAAGATTTCCCAAGCTTTAAACATCCCAAGGAGCACTGTGCAAGCGATAATATTGAAATGGAAGGAGTATCAGACCACTGCAAATCTACCAAGACCTGGCCGTCCCTCTAAACTTTCAGCTCATACAAGGAGAAGACTGATCAGAGATGCAGCCAAGAGGCCCATGATCACTCTGGATGAACTGCAGAGATCTACAGCTGAGGTGGGAGACTCTGTCCATATGACAACAATCAGTCGTATATTGCACAAATCTGGCCTTTATGGAAGAGTGGCAAGAAGAAAGCCATTTCTTAAAGATATCCATAAAAAGTGTCGTTTAAAGTTTGCCACAAGACACCTGGGAGACACACCAAACATGTGGAAGAAGGTGCTCTGGTCAGATGAAACCAAAATTGAACTTTTTGGCAACAATGCAAAACGTTATGTTTGGCGTAAAAGCAACACAGCTGAACACACCAACCCCACTGTCAAACATGGTGGTGGCAGCATCATGGTTTGGGCCTGCTTTTCTTCAGCAGGGACAGGGAAGATGGTTAAAATTGATGGGAAGATTGATGGAGCCAAATACAGGACCATTCTGGAAGAAAACCTGATGGAGTCTGCAAAAGACCTGAGACTGGGACGGAGATTTGTCTTCCAACAAGACAATGATCCAAAACATAAAGCAAAATCTACAATGGAATGGTTCAAAAATAAACATATCCAGGTGTTAGAATGGCCAAGTCAAAGTCCAGACCTGAATCCAATCGAGAATCTGTGGAAAGAACTGAAAACTGCTGTTCACAAATGCTCTCCATCCAACCTCACTGAGCTCGAGCTGTTTTGAAAAAATGTCAGTCTCTCGATGTGCAAAACTGATAGAGACATACCCCAAGCGACTTACAGCTGTAATCGCAGCAAAAGGTGGCGCTACAAAGTATTAACTTAAGGGGGCTGAATAATTTTGCACGCCCAATTTTTCAGTTTTTGATTTGTTAAAAAAGTTTTAAATATCTAATAAATGTCGTTCCACTTCATGATTGTGTTCCACTTGTTGTTGATTCTTCACAAAAAATACAGTTTTATATCTTTATGTTTGAAGCCTGAAATGTGGCACAAGGTCGCAAAGTTCAAGGGGGCCGAATACTTTCGCAAGGCACTGTAAATAAGTAGACAGACCCTTTACTCAGTACTTTGTTGAAGCACACCTGTATTTGGAGAGTTTCTCCCATTCTTCTCTGCAAATCCTCTCAAGCTCTGTCAGATGGGATGGGGAGCGTTGCTGCACAGCGATTTTCAGGTCTCTCCAGAGATGTTCGGTGAGGTTTACGACCGAGAATCTTTGCCCCAGTCTGAGGTCCTAAGAGCTCTGGAGCAGGTTTTCATCAAGGATCTCTCTGTACTTTGCTCCGTTCATCTTTCCCTCGATCCTGACTGGTCTCCCAGTCCCTGCTGCTGAAAAACATTTCCACAACATGATGCTGCCACCACCATGCTTCACCAGAGGG
Source organism: Oncorhynchus clarkii lewisi (assembly GCF_045791955.1). Taxonomy (NCBI): domain Eukaryota; kingdom Metazoa; phylum Chordata; class Actinopteri; order Salmoniformes; family Salmonidae; genus Oncorhynchus; species Oncorhynchus clarkii. The sequence continues at coordinate 25,224,998 of NC_092164.1, read as the reverse complement.
ATAGTGCCAGGATTTCTCCAAACGTGACGCTTGGCATTCAGGCCAAAGAGTTCAATCTTGGTTTCATCAGACCTGAGAATCTTTTTTCTTATATTCTGAGATTTCTTTAGGTGCCTGTGCCTTTTACTGAGGAGTGGCTTCCATCTGGCCATAAAGGCCTGATTGGTGGATTGCTGCAGAAATGACTGTCCTTCTGGAAGGTTCTCCCATCTCCACAGAAGCTCCACAGGAGCTCTTTCAGTGAAGATTGGGTTCTTGGTCACCTCCCTGACAAAGGCCTATCTCCCCCCTATTGCTCAGTTTGGCCAGGCGGCCAGCTTTAGGAAGATACTTGGTGGTTCCAAACTTCCTCCATTTAAGAATGATGAAGGCCACTGTGTTCATGTGGACCTTCAATTCTGCCAAAAGGTTTTGGTACCCTTCCCCAGAACTGTGCCTCGACACAATCCTGTCTCGGAGTAATATGGACAATTCCATCAACCTCATGGCTTGGTTTTTGCTCTGACATGCACTGTTAACTGTGGGACTTTATGTAGACAGCCTTTACAAATGATGTCCAAACAGTGGACTCCAATCAAAGTGTAGACACATTTCAAGGATGATCAATGGAAAGTCCATTTTGAGTCTCATAGCAAAGGGTCTGAATACTTATGTAAATAAGGTATTTATGTTTTTTTTTTTTTTTTTTTTAATCCAACAAACTTGTTTTCGCATTGTCATTATGGGGTATTGTGTATTGATTGATGAGGAAAAAAATCTATTTAATACATTTTTGAATAAGTCTGTAACGTAAAAAAATGTTGAAAAGCGAAGGGGTCTGAATACTTTCCGAATGCACCCGTATGTTGTATTACTTTTGACATTTTTTGTCTTCTAAAACAAAACAATTGTAACAGTTTAATTTGACTGGACAACTCCTTAGATGACTTTTAGCTTCCTATATATGATGAAAAGTACACTTATGAATGTGCTTGCTTCAAGCTGCTAACCCCTCTGCTCCTTCTTCAATTGTGTACACTCTTTCTCCATTTATACCCAGGAGACTAAATTGCCTCAGGCATAGCTCTAGGTGATCCTGTGTAGACATTACCCTTACTGTAGCCTTCCTCACACATTAGCATACCACTCCCCTTCTATTGTCTGCTCTCCTTGTATTGTCATATATTCTGCCACTCAGTTAAAGATAGATAATGGTATTACAGCTTTATGACAATTTCATTTCCAGTGGGTGATTGCTGTACACTATACTGTATATGCTCAATTTTTGAAAAAAATGATCCTTTTATGTCTGGTCAGTTTCACCTGTCCTCGTTATTGTCTCCATCCCCTCCAGGTGTCGCTTGTTTTCTCCGGTGTATTTATCCCTGTGTTTCCTGTCTCTCTGTGCCAGTTTGTCTTGTATGTTTTCAAGTCAACCAGCGTTTTTCCCGTTCTCCTGCTTTTTGCATTCTCCTTTTTCTAGTCCTCCCGGTTTTGACATACTGTAGATTCACCTTTTGCCCTTTGTCCAAGGGTCAGAGTTTGCTTACCTCCCACACATACAGTAGCAGCCAGACTGCCATAGCATGTTACCTCTCTGTTACCAAAACTGTGTAAAATGTAAAAATGTGTACATAATATGCATATTTCATTATTCTACCATGGTTTTCTCCAGAGACAGAACAAAAGTAGTGTTCCTCATGGGAGTTGCATTTTCTTCAGTTTTTGTTTTTTTCTTTTCTCTCCCATCTCACAGGGGAACTGAAGGCAAACTGGAATTCACCCAGCATATTTGGACTCTTTAAATAAGGATATGAATGGTTTTGCTTTTGTCAGACTGATCAGAGTTTGCCCACAGACACCGAGACAGTTTTCTGATTACGATGCCAGAAGAATCAGTAGGAAGAAAGTCCTTACGAGATGCCATTGGGACACAGTGGAGAGAGTGAACTGTGTTACGATGAGCCACTGATACTCTTTGACTGCTGGGGTTGGCTGTAATGTAATGGCTGTAATGTGGATTTTAATGTGTTGTAATGATATGCTTTTACGTGCAACAAGAGTCTTGATGTTTTCTGTTTGGCTGGCTGGCTGGCAGAGGATCGGCTGCACTTGAGCAAGGCGCCTTCACCTGTAACATGACAGCGGCAATGAGGACGAGGATAGTGTTGATGTGGCGAAGTGACACCTCTGGTGTAATGACAGCTTCGGTATTAACCTGATCGTTAATTAAATAACCTTGTTTGCTCTGCTCAGGCAGGCTTTGTAGCTTATATACATTGGGGTGCATCATGTGGCACAGTCGACTGAAGTAGCGCATTATTACAATGATGAGTCATGATCACCGAGAGTGGTCCGCTGCATTTTGACATCTAGGTTACATGCATTTTAGGTGCCCAACGTGCAACCGGGCAGGCTCCATGGTCAGTTTGAACATGAGATGTGAATGTTGAGCAGTGCCTCGGTCTGTGTTCTTGCCTGGCATCTTCTCTCTTCTCCTTCACTCAAAGCCCAACTCTCGCCAGTTCAGTCCAGTGTAAATCAATGGCATTTGTTGATTAGTGAATGCCATGGGGAAGACTTGTGATTATTACCAATAAAGGGAATTAGATCAAATGATTTTTAGACTTCGGGAATTTGTGTTTTAATCAAATTTGAGATAAAGCCATCAGTGAAATTGCCGTTGATTTATAAATAAGATAATTGGTGGGTGGCATTCCTCCTAAGTAGCTCTCACTGGCACAGAGAGCATCGTTTTATTGCTTAGTCAAACCTCCTCATTCAATTTAAAAATTGCCTATTGAGTGGAATTCTCTCCGGACATGCCAGACACTACTATCCTTAATAACTTTCTACAAGTACTTCCTTGTCTACTTCAGACAAGAGAGGATTTGAGCAGTTAGAACTCTATCCTTTACTATGAGCTTCCACTTCATCACCAAGAATCTCTCTTCCCGGGCCTTTTCATTTGTCTGGTGTGGCTTTTGGCAATAATGGCAGATATTTATAATATGGATGTAAGGCACTGGCAATAACACCTTTGTTTTACAAACACGAAACAAACAATCGTGTCTTTCGTTCAGATAAATAACCCACGGTGAAAGGGGAATTTCCAAATCATACAATAACACAATGTGGATACATATTACTGTCCTACTGTACATGCACCTTTGTTTTGCGTTGTATATTTGTGCCCTTGCTTGTTTGCGTAAGTTCATTTGAGATGTGTGTTGAGTCGAGTCTGTCTCAACAAAAAGGATCCTTGTTTGCCTTTATATTTGCTAAACAAAATGATTGCTTGTGTTGGTTTCTCTCAGAAGGCTGGGCTGGCCCACATCTCATCTTTCCAGCTGCTTTGTGTTAATGTGGAGTAGAGAGTAGGAGGACAGTGACACAAGCATTAATAGTTCACATTCTTCTGACTATCACACAGTGTCTTTGTGAAACCGGGATCTAGGTAATGTGTTTGTCAACTGCAGTCTATTGCAGTGATCTTCTTATAGTGCTGAGAAATAACAAATGTTTGAATTGGGTGGCAATAACTTTGTTGGCAGATAAAAAAAAAAAACTTAATTTAACGAGGTAAGTTAGTTGAGAACTCTTATTTACGATGACGGCCTACCCAGGCCAAACCTGGATGACACTGGGCCAATTGTGCGCCGCCCTATGGGACTTCCAATCACAACCAGATGTGATACAGCCTGGATTTGAACCAGGGACTGTAGTGTCTCCTCATACACTGAGATGCAGTGCCTTAGACTGCTGCGCCACTCAGGAACAACAGTTCTTGTAATAAGGAAGGAGTTTCCTAACTTGAACTCCACATCTGACTTAAATTCCAGGCAAAATCCCTATTGACATCAATATAAGATTTACAGGAGCACACAAGTTAAATGCACATACTTCAAGTCAAGATTCAGCCCATATTACATACACATGTGCATTCACACCACTTTAGTATTTCTCCTGTCTTATCTTTTGTCCTGAATTAATTTATTCTCTCTCTCTCTCTCTCTCTCTCTCTCTCTCTCTCTCTCTCTCTCTCTCTCTCTCTCTCTCTCTCTCTCTCTCTCTCTCTCTCTCTCTCTCTCTGGACCATGGCTCCTTGCTGTCCCTGGTCGTGCTGCTGCTCCAGTTTAAACGTTTCTGCCTGCGGCTATGGAACCCTGACCAGTTCACCGGACATGCTTCCTTGTCCCAGACCTGCTGTTTTCGACAGCCGAGAGATTTTCCTAGCCACCGTACTTCTGCACCTGCATCGCTTGCTGTTTGGGGTTTTAGGCTGGGTTTCTGTATGGCACTTTGTGACGTCAGCTGATGGTGTTGATAGTCTAAGAATCTAGTTACCTGGGCGGCTACACAGAACATATAATTAATATTACTATGTTAAAACCCATTTCAACCCATTGCTTTTTGACAGATATAGCAGAGCACTACAAACACTTGTCATTTGAGAACAGTGCTAAGTCTGTTAGCTGTGATTCCTGTGACAGCATCCTTTTCACCATGGGACACATTTTTGGCACATGTTAATTTCTCCCTGAATAATATCCTTGACTGTAATAGTGAATGAAACACCTTCTGATTTTGATTGTAGAGGGGCAAATGAGATCTCCCATTTGCCTGTCTACAGTATGAGACCACTCTCTGCCTCAGTCAAAGACCAGGTTTCAAGCCCATGGAAAGTCTCAGGCCGGACTGGAGCACTAAGTAGAAATCCCCAGTTGTCTGTGTATTCTACCACTCGGTTGGTGTCAGAAGTGAGAGCACCAAGTAGAAATCATCCATTGTCTGTGTATTCTACCACTCAGTTGGTGTCAGAAGTGAGAGCACCAAGTAGAAATCCCCCATTGTCTGTGTATTCTACCACTCAGTTGGTGTCAGAAGTGGGAGCGCGTTCTGTCACTATACACTTAGTGCTCTGTGAGTGAGTTGGCCGGGTCTTCCTATTCCCAGCTGTGCTTGAACCCCCTGGTGCTTGTAGGTGTAAATCACCTGGAAACGTCCACGTCTGAGAGGTATCAGCAGAGAGCAGAGTGGTGGCCTCAGGAGGATTCCTGCTGTGGGGAGGTCTACCCGCTCGGCTCAGCACAGGATTACAGGTCTGGAGCAACACTATGACACTATACTGTACAAGCTGCTTCCAATCCAATTCACCTACTACCTTGCACACAAAGGATTTTAGACACGAGAGACACACGTGCTTGCACACACACACACACACACGTGCACACGTGCACACACGATCATGCACACACACACCGTTTAGGTCAATCCAATGCATTCCAGTCAGCTTTAACCTACAATATTTTATATTAGCTATGCTAGCTTTTTTCAGGCAAACTTTTTGTCAGAGCAAAAGTAAGTTGAACATCACAGCATCATTGGGAGGCATGGATCCAATGCCATTAGAATGTAGAATGTATGATGTAAGATGGCTGAGATTTTACGTGCTCCTAACCAACTGTGATATTTTGTTCATTTTTTGTGTTGTTTGTAATTTATTTTTTAAACTTATTTTGTACATAATGTTGCTGCTACCATCTCTTATGACCAAAAATAACTTCTGGACATCAGAACAGCTATTACTCACCACAAACTGGTAGAAGCTTTTTCCATTAATGAGTCTGACGAGTCCGACGTGAAGGATATACTGCTTTCCCGGGAACAGGCCCAAATCCCCGTCATTTGCGTGAAGAGAAGATGGAGAAAAAGGGGGCGGAGGTCAGGCTGCCTTCTGAGAATTCGTAGTCGAGCGAGTAAACCCCCACTGCCATCCATTCTATTGGCAAACATGCAATCATTGGAAGAAAAAAATCGATGACCTACGAGCAAGATTAAACTACCAAGGGATATAAAAAAATATAATATCTTATCTTAGAGTCGTGGCTGAACGACGACATGAACAACATACAGCTGGCGGGTTTTACACTGTTTCGGCAGGATAGAACAGCAGCCTCTGGTAAGACAAGGGGTGACGGTCTATGTATATTTAACAGCTGGGGCGGCAGGGTAGCCTAGTGGTTAGAGCGTTGGACTAGTAACCAGAAGGTTGCAAATTCAAATCCCCGAGCTGACAAGGTACAAATCTGTCGTTCTGCCCCGGAACAGGCAGTTAACCCACTGTTCCTAGGCCGTCATTGAAAATAAGATTTTGTTCTCAACTGACTTGCCTAGTTAAATAAAGGTAAAATCAAAAAATATAAATTAAAAATATCTAAGAAAGTCTCAAGGTTTTGCTCGCCTGAGGTAGAGTATCTCATGATAAGCTGTAGACCACACTATCTACCTAGAGAGTTTTCATCTGTATTTTTCGTAGCTGTCTAAATACCACCATAGACCGTTGCTGGCACTAAGACCACACTCAATGATATACCGCCATAAGCAAACAGGAAAACACTCATCCAGAGGCGGTGCTCCTAGTGGCCGGGGACTTTAAATCAGGGAAACTTTAGTTTGTTTGACCAAATTTCCACCTGCATGTTAAATGTGCAACCAGGGGGGAAAAAACTAGACCACCTTTACTCCACACACAGAAACATGTACAAAGCTCTCCCTCACCTACTGTTTGGAAAATCTGACCAAAATTCTATCCTCCCGATTCCTGCTTACAAGCAACAATTAAAGCAGGAAGCACCAGTGACTCGGTAAATAAAAAAGTGGTCAGACGAAGCAAGTGCTAAGCTACAGGACTGTTTTGCTAGCACAGACTGGAATATGTTCCGGGATTCTTCCAATGGCATTGAGGAGTACACCACGTCAGTCACTGGCTTCATCAAAAAGTGCATCAATGATGTGATCTCCACAGCGACTGTGCGTACATACTCCAACCAGAAGCCATGGATTATAGGCCACATCAGGGTAGAGCTGCCGCTTTCAAGGAGCGGGACTCCAACCCAGAAGCTAATAAGAAATTCCGCTATGCCCTCGTACGAACCAACAAACAGGTTAAGCATCAATACAGGACAAAGATTGAATCGTATTACACCGGCTCCGACACAGGTCGGATGTGGCAGGGCTTGCAAGCCATTACAGACTACAAAGGGAAGCACAGAGTCGAGAGCTGCCCAGTGACACGAGGATACCAGACGAGCTAAATTACTGACATGCTCGCTTCGAGGCAAGTAACACTGAAACATGCATGAGAGCATCAGTTGTTCCAAATGACTGTGTGATCACTCTCTCCACAGCCGATGTGAATAAGACCAATAAACAGGTCAACATTCACAAGGCCGCAGGGCCAGACAAATTACCAGAACGTGTACTCCAAACATGCGCTGACCAACTGGCAAGTGTCTTCACTGACATTTTCAACCTCTCCCTGTCTGAGTCTGTAGTACCAACATGTTTTAAGCAGGCCACCATAGTGCCTGTACGCAAGAACATTAAGGTAACCTGCTTAAATGACTACTGACCCATAGCTCTCACATCTGTAGCCATGAAGTGCTTTGAAAGGCTAGTCATGGCTCACATCAACACCATTATCCCAGAAACCCTAGACCCACTTCAATTTGCATACCGCCCTAACTGATACTCCACCCCGCTGATCCTCAACACTGGGGCCCCACAAGGGTGCGTTCTGAGCTCTCTCCTGTACTCTCTGTTCACCCACGACTGCGTGGCCATGCACGCCTCCAACTCAATCATCAAGTTTGCGGACAACACTACAGTGGTAGGCTTGATTACCAACAACGACGAGACGGCCTACAGGGAGGAGGTGAGGGCCCTCGGAGTGTGGTGTCAGGAAAATAACCTCACACTCAACATCAACAAAACAAAGGAAATGATTGTGGACTTCAGGAAACAGCAGAGGGAGCACCCCCATATCCACATCGACGGGACAGTAGTGGAGAGGGTAGTAAGTTTTAAGTTCCTCGGCGTACACATCACCACCAACACAGACAGCGTCGTGAAGAAGGCGCAGCAGCGCCTCTTCAACCTCAGGAGGCCGAAGAAATTCGGCTTGTCACCAAAAGCACTCACAAACTTCTACAGATGCACAATCGAGAGCAATCTGTCGGGCTGTATCACCGCCTGGTACGGCAACTGCTCCGCCCAGAACCGTAAGGCTCTCCAGAGGGTAGTGAGGTCTGCACAACGCATCACCGGGGACAAACTACATGCCCTCCAGGACACCTACACCACCCGATGTCACAGGAAGGCCATAAAGATCATCAAGGACAACAACCACCCGAGCCACTTCCTGTTCACCCCGCTATCATCCAGAAGGCAAGGTCAGTACAGGTGCATCAAAGCAGGGACCGAGAGACTGAAAAACAGCTTCTATCTCAAGGCCATCAGACTGTTAAACAGCCACCACTAACATTGAGTGGCTGCTGCCAACACACTGACTCAACTCCAGCCACTTTAATAATGGAAATTGATGGAAATTGATGTAAAAATATATCACTAGCCACTTTAAACAATGCTACTTAATATAATGTTTACATACCCTACATTACTCATCTCATATGTATATGTATATACTGTACCCTATATCATCTACTGCATCTTTATGTAATACATGTATCACTAGCCACTTTAAACTATGCCACTTTGTTTACATACCCTACATTACTCATCTCATATGTATGTACTGTACTCGATACCATCTACTGCATCTTGCCTATGCCGTTCTGTACCATCACTCATTCATATATCTTTATGTACACATTCTTTATCCCTTTACACTTGTGTGTGTATAAGGTAGTAGTTTTGGAATTGTTAGGTTAGATTACTCATTGGTTATTACTGCATTGTCAGAACTAGAAGCACAAGCATTTCGCTACACTCACATTAACATATGCTAATCATGTGTATGTGACAAATAAATTTGATTTGATTTGAATTTGACGACCTGCACTTTCACTGGCTGTTGTCATATCGATCCTGTTAACGGGATCTCAACCCTAAGAAGTTTTAAGTGATAATGCCCGAGAAGCTGGTGTTAGGAGGATATATTGGCATGGGTGTTGTTAGGCCCGAGACAAAGTCTCCAAACACCAACTTCGAGGGCATTATTACTTTTATACAATGGGTAACCAACATATTAAAAGAATGATTGACATATTTTAATTTAAAACGTTATTTTGATGAATTTATTCATACTATTTCATCCTTCCACAAGATTTAGTCCAGAAAGAAATCTAGGGTTGCTACCCAATCCGGCTGGTCGTTCGTTCTATCTGTTCTGTTGCTAGAGACGGGACCCAGTAGTTCAGTCTTTTGGTTCTGTATCTATGGACACGACCCAGTCATTCTAAATGTTTCATTACAATGCTGGCTGGCAACGTTCTTATCCCTTGCTTTGCTTGCTAGCCAACTAAGGATAATTTACAGTCACGTCAAAAAGTGCAGCCAGAACAACAGCAAAGTAGCTGTTTCCTAGTGACATTTATTTGGATACATCCATAACAATGAGCTAATGTGGCACGATTTCGCCTGGCATAAAAAGAATGTGCTCACTCGTCAGGACACTGTTGTTCAGAAGAGATAGCCAGCAACACAGCTAACACAATCACTTCAAACGGAAGCTGGAAAGATTGAAAACTAGCTGCACTTCGTTTCGTAAAAAATAAATGTAAATTTCTTTGTATAGTGTATATCCATAAAAATGATGTCAGCTGATTCATGATTTCGACTGGCTGACAAACGCTGCAGGCCTGTCTGTCTAGTCCCAACTCCCGACACGTTCATTACTATGGGACCGCTGGAGGTCGAAATTTAATGTTGAAGTAATGTTTCAAATGTTGGAGAGACAGACAGCAAGGTTTATACAAATCTCCACTGTTGAAAACTAAATGTTGGTCTAAATTAAATGTGAGATAACGTCTAGATACTTTTTATAGTGGTGATCAACTTTATAAAGTGCCTGGCTGGGCTGATGAGTCAAATGGAACAGAGTAAATATGCATTTAGCCGGTGGTAACTTCTGGAATAGACACCGGCTGGAATACGGTTTTAACCAATCAGTATTCAGGATTAAACTGACCTGTTGTATAAAGTTGACTAAACAACTACTGATTTAGAACCATGGAGTTACTGCAAGTCAGCACAAAGGCAACAGGAGCACTACCTCCGCTATTCCAGCCCATTTCAACTTAATACACAAAAAAATAATAATTAAAGATCATGTGGCTGTCCATCGTACTGATTTCTGTGTGTATGTGTGCGTGCAAGTTGACTCACCCTACTTGTAGACTAGTTGAAAGGCTAATTCTATCCTCCTCGCTTTCATGTTGGCAAAACGGTCTATGGATATGTCATACAGTACACTTTTAGTTTTTGTTTTCATCAGCTACCTAGCTAAAATGCTCACTACCCTAACTACCTCGCATGGGCAACAATGAACCAGCTAAGTTAGCTAGCTAGTTAACCGGAGACTACTAGGCTACATATTGAACTTCAATCGTCTCAGGCCAGCGGCACAATATATTAATTTATGGTTACATCAGAATCGCCATTATAATCATTGGCCTGTACAGAGAATTAAGTCAAAATCCACATTGCCATCCATGGCTTAGAAAAGTGTCAATTTAGCACGCTAGCTACTGCAGGACATCAACACAAGCAGACCAGAAACAGACAAGTTTTTCTGAAAATTATGACAGTGATGACGTTTTGCTCAGGATTTGACTCGATTGGTGGGAAGCCAAATCCAACTGATGGGGGACATTTTGCATTATCAGGACAACCTACAGTTGAGTTCAGCTCAATGCTCATTGGCTAATTATTTAATATTTTTTTTAATCAAGGGAGGCCAATTGCTTGCTGGCATCCATCAACCAAATGCTACGGTGGCAACGTGTCATACTCTTTTGCTGCAGACAGCATCAGATACATGGGATACACATACTGAGAGAGGGGGGCGCTGTTTCTCTCGCTCGGATGATTTCTCAGGTGAGATTCAGCCATTTGTGAATTGACTGAAAATTATGAAAACACGGAGAGAAGATATATATTTGATATTTTTATTGGCCACTGCCAAGGGTGTGCCTCAATCTCAAGGGAATATATTGAATAATGTGTACCTGGAACCTATCAATAATACAAAGTCAAATACATACTGTAGAGATAATAAGCAGTATATATTTTCTATCGTTCTCCCCATTTATAAGTCATTCTGCATTCATTTGCATAATCTGCTTGCTTACAAAGTGAATCAATTTGATTCTGTGCATTTATGGCTGAACTAAATTTCCCAATCAGGATAGACACTGCACAAGAACTCATCAAGCATTTGAAATCAACAACATGGAAAATATGAATCTTGAAAAATGAAAATGATTCTGATACCCACCTCCCCTCCTCCTCCCTCCATCCCCCACAGTCTACTTGGCTGTGTAATCTACTAAAGATTAAAAATTACTATCATAAAACAGACATTCCCTGAAAGTAATCCCCCCTTCCTGAAAAGGGGAGGGAAAAATCTGCACCAAAGCCTTTGCTTCTAGTTATGTCAGACTGTATTTTAAACAGTTCTAATCATATACCTTTGTGGACACTTAATTAAAATTACAAAACCAATTTTAATCTGCAGTCCAATTAATATGCAAATATATGCAAATGTGGTAAAACAAGGTGGTGATTAAGTTAAGGACACTCTTTTTCATGTCTCCTTTAAGTGTGAAAACAAACCATCCTTTTCCCCGAGACTAGTTCTGATGGATTGTGATGCTTACTGGCTGCATGCTGGGCTGAGTAAAATAACCTTTCCAAGTATCATTTCAAAAAGGGAAAACAGCGAACCAAAGTGACACAGTTATTCAGTGCCTGTGTCCCTCCCTAATCCAAACATCAAGTCATTTTACACACATCATGGTAATTCTCTTAAGGTCAGTACAAAGTTGCACGTCTACATCGGCCATTTCGCAAAAGGGCTATTTGAAATGCAATACTTTTTCCAGGCTTGAGTTGAGAGAGAGAGTTGACAATTCTAAAGAGGATATGTTAATTCTAATTAGATCTTAAAGATAGACTTTCAAAGTCATATCTGGAGGGAGGAATGTACATAACAGGTAATGAATGTGAGTGGGTATTAAATAACTTTCTGTTGGAAAAAGCAGGAGACACACATTAGCCAGATCTAGATGAGGGTAGGTCATGCAACTTTTAAGATTGTTACTCTAGTTAATTTCCTACTTTTGGTTGAACATTAGCTACATATTATGATTTTTCTTCATGAAGGCAGCTTCAGCACACAATGTTAATCAGTGAATAAAAAGTGCATCTGTAATATATTCCTAAAAGATAAGAATAATTAGACCCATTACTGATAAAACTGCCAAAACAGTCCAAACACTCTTGAAAATGAAACATTGAGTCGTGCTAAGATATTCACTTTTTCAGCAAGTATTGTCCGTCTTCAGTAACATAATTGCCTGTTGTGTGGAGGATTCATTCCAATTAACTTTGTTAAGGTTCCTTTTTCTCAAACACTTCAAACTTCTCCCCTTAATATAAGAAAAAAAATACTCAAAAGCAAGTTTCGAATTGTAATGTAAAAGCAGTGTTTATTCAGCTGGCTAATGTAATCCAATCAAATCAAATTTTATTTGTCACATGCGCCGAATGCAACAAGTGTAGAGAGGCTGTTGTCCTGGCACCACACAACCACTTCTCTGACCTCCTCCCTACAGACTGTCTTGTCATTGTTGGTGATCAGGCCAACCACTGTTATGTCATCGGCAAACTTAATGATGGTGTTGGAGTCATGCCTGGCCATGCGGTCATGAGTAAACAGGGAGTACAGGAGGGGTCTGAGCACGTACCTCTGGATCAAATGAAATCACATTTTCAAATCAAATTTTATTAGTCACATGTGTCGAATACAACAGGTGAAATGAATACCTTACAGTGAAATGCTTAGTTACGAGCCCCTAACCAATAATGCATTAAAAAAATACAAAGAAGAATAAGAAATACAAGTAACAAGTAATTAAAAGCAGCAGTAAAATAACAATAGCGAGACTATATACAGGGGGGTACCGGTACAGAGTCAATGTGTGGGGGAACAAGTTAGTTGAGGTAATAGGTACATTCATGCAAATGCTGCCATCAATCCACGGTTTCTGGTTTAGGAATGTTTTAATCGTTGCTATGGGTACGACATCGTCAATGCATTTTCTAATGAACTCGCTCACCGAATTAGCATATTCGTCAATGTTGTTGTTGGACGCAATGCGGAACATATCCCAATCCACATGATCAAAGCAGTCTTGAAGAGTGGAATCAGATTGGTCGGAGCTTCTTGTTTTAGTTTCTGTCTGTAGGCTGGGAGCAACAAAATGGAGTCGTGGTCAGCTTTTCCGAAAGGAGGGCGGGGAGGACCTTATATGCGTCGCGGAAGTTAGAATAACAATGATCTAGGGTTTTACCAGCCCTGGTTGCGCAATTGATATGCTGATACAATTTAGGGAGTCTTGTTTTCAGATTAGCCTTGTTAAAATCCCCAGCTACAATGAATGCAGCCTCAGGATATATGGTTTCCAGTTTGCATAGAGTCAAATCATTTCCCCCTTCCTGGTTGGATATTTTCTCAGGTTTTTGCCTGCCATATGAGTTATGTTATACTCACAGACATCATTCAAACAGTTTTAGAAACTTCAGAGTGTTTTCTATCCAAATATACTAATAATATGCATATATTAGCAACTGGGCCTGAGTAGCAGGCAGTTTACTCTGGGCACCTCTGGGCACCTTATTCATCCAAGCTACTCAATACTGCCCCCAGCCATAAGAAGTTAATTAAGTCGAAAAACATTAACTTGCTTGACAATGCTGCAGGTCATATAACTATTTTTTACATTAATATTTTCTTTGTGGACTTCACTGGACAGATGTTGCTCTCCAATTCTGTGATGGAACAAATGTATGTGTAGTTGAATTTATTCCACCACTGTGTGACAGTTGTCTTTTTGTTGTCACTGGCCTTCTTGTATATCACAGTGGCGTATGAACGAATGGGTTATAGAGAAAACAACGCAATAATCGCAACATAGGTTGTAATATGGCTCCTTTACTGGCTTGGCTTCCTCGGTGATTTTACCCACACACCGCTACTGGCCCTTGGTTATATGTATCATCACTAAGGTTCATCCTTGCTCTTAGCCGAGGTCATCGTTTTTGGCAATTTGATGTGAAGGTTCTGAATCATTGCAGGGTTCCGGAATCGTTGTAGGGTTCCTACTGACTAACCTGCAGCTGGGGTACAGAATAAACTTTATTTTTTACTCACAGACTATAATGAATACAGCTTTGGCAAAGTCTGATAGCTTGACATGTCAAAGACATTCTCAAACACAATTGTTTGATGCAATTATAGTGAAGTCAGGGCAGAATTCTGTAGACTTTGAGGGAAACATAATATTATGGAAATATTTCTTTGGTGTGGTCTGGAAAGTTTTTGAAAAACATTTGGAAGCATTTTCCTCATAAAATACTTAACTATTTAAGTGACAGGATACTGTTTCTTGGTTTTTGGTCCTCTTTTGTCTCAAAGTATCGGGGAAAGAGTTAGTTGGCAATAGACATCATTTGAAAGATACAATTTTGACTTTTTACTACTATAGATTTTACTGTATTGTACCTTTATAGTCTCGGATTGGAAGGCAAGATATATTGGAAATGCTGATGTCGATACTTACTCTTCCACTGGTGTAACCATTACACTAGCAAGCTCTATGAAAACTGGTAAGAAGAAACGGAGCCTGTGTTTCTGAACACCCCGTTACACAGTAGTGCATATTTTTGTATTGCTTTTCATAGCAAGTGTGACTCTTGATGCTGTCATTGCACTTGGTTACCACTTCAACTGTGGTTTAGGAGACAAAGAAGGCTCTTCTTCCCTGGCTGCAATCTGCAAGATAATGCCTGGCGTGGAATTGGCCCCTCATTAACAAATCCTTAACCACCTCTCTGATGACGAGCTCCTCTGTCGTCTATTCTACTTTTCAAAAGCTGCCTTTTGGGAACCCTTAAACTCACCATGCTGGTTTCAGTTTTTCCTCCCTCGCTTTTTTAAATTGCCACTTCTTGAATTACTAAGCTGTCCTAATAGGTACAACCTGGGCTGACTGTTCGAGGGATCGCTTTTTGAAATGGAACATACATCTTCGTTTGCCTATTTTTGTGCGGAGGATGAACGCTATCCAATGTGCTCGCTTGGTAACATGCAATCCTGTCATAAATTAATCTGGCCCTGAACACAAGCCTCAGTGCCAGGGCTTCAAATGTGGCTTCTATTTCTTCGACATTGACATCAGCATCTTTCCATCTTCACTTTCTCTGTTCTTACATTCTCCTCCCTCAATCCCTTGCCCCTCGCACACTTTATGTCTCTCTTTGTCCAATTGACCAAAAAACGGAATATGTCAGTATCACTGTTAAACTTGACTATGAATTAAATCTCTGTCCTGTGCCCTTTTGGTTGTCTGTTTGCTTGTGTCCTGTGTTCTGGAGCTCTGGAAACATTATCTGTTAACATTCTGTGTCGTGTTATCAGTGGTGAGACCACCCACCTTTGCAGAGGAGGAAAACGATGGAGGAGAAAGGTGCAAATCACAGATGGTCAGCGAACATTGTCTAAGCCACATAGGTGGTAAGTGACGGATGTTTCATTGCTTTATGTCTGAGCATTATCATATATAAAATTGGACATGAACACAAGTGTTTGCTCACTAATGGAATTTGTCAACATGAAAGAAGAAGCATTATATTGTGCTCTTCTCCTCTCTCTCTCTCTCTTTTCTCTCTCTTTGCTGATGCTTTGCCAAATACTTATCCCCTCTCTTGTGAACATTTAGCATTAACTCAGGGGAACTCCTGGGAATCGCAGTGTGTAATGAAATTACCTCTGCGCAAACAAATAGGGTCAAACTCTCAAGGAGAAGAGTATTAGAACCATATTTTGCTAATTATGTGGCAGGTTCATTCTTGCGTCTATGGAGGCTGTTGAATAGTGTGGATATTCATATGTCAGCATGTCCAATCCTGATTTAATATGCTACACAAAAAAGAGCTACGAAACTCAAACAAACAACACAATAGGAGTCACACAACACATTATCCTACTAAATGTGTTCTATTAAGACAGGGTTTAATTGAATCATTGGATTTCATTAAACCTAGACATTTTCTAAATAAACATCCAATAAATAGCAAAACAATTATTAAGTAAGCTAACCACACACAAGTACCGATGGTAACAAAACATCAGCAGTGTATTGCCCTGTACTGAAGATCCATTTCCCATTTACATATTCAATGTCCAGGCTATAGACCTACACCTATTTTGAATAATGTGTCTGTTTAGAGGTGGAATATTTATGAATATGAAGAAATTGAAGCAATCCTTCCCAGGGGCGAGGCCCTTGTTATCCTAAACGGTATTTTATCTACCACAATGGTATCAGCTCTCCAGTATACTAATTAGTCTTACCTGTATAATCATCCCCGGCAGTGAAATGCATGCTATTACCTATGCTAGCCATGACAGAGCATTTCATATCGTAATTACTGAGCATGACTGGTGGGAATTAGTTTAGTTTACAAAATCGCAAATAAAGTGGGGGGAGGGGCCATTATAAAATTCATGCACATTGCATGCACAAGGCCTGGAGCTGTTTGTGTGTGTGGCTTTATAGTAGGAATTCACTATCTATCTGCTGGAGCTGCGGCAGGAAGAAGAATTTTCTTGGCACCAGCATTATCATTCCCTCATCTGCCAGAATGGGTTGACCGTGAATTTGCACTATCAGCAGAAATATTTGTGTTTTCTATTACTACATACTCGACATTCTACAGAAAGACAAAGCTTCCCGCCAAGGGATATCGATTAATCTGACAAAACAACAGCGGAGACCACCTATGTTGCATCGCTGTGTTGGCTTGAGTATCTGCTGCGCTGGAATCAGCACGTCCATATTTTTTCTGTCTGTTGCTGTTTTGGCTTTGTTGGCCACCTACACTAATATCATTAACAGAAGTCCTCCATCTTGTAATCTCCTCTAAACTGAGCAAAGCATAGCTGGATTATTGCTGCTAACATTCTCATACATTTGGGATTCATTCTAAGGTAAATTAGGATTGAAAGAGGTAGCGCTTCACCGCTAGTTAATCTCTTTCTCTATGAATTCCTCTCTCTCTTTCTCTCTCTCTCTCTCTCTCTCTCTCTCTCTCTCTCTCTCTCTCTCTCTGCATGAAAGCCCTGTCGTTCTCTGTTATTCCTCCCCTCCTTTTCGTTCCCTACTTTTTATGATGATAATTCCTAGCAGTTTGTTAATCAACATGTGTCCTGATTAGTAGTGGACTTCATCCTCAGATTATAGCCCTTACTTGTTGCAATAGTGGGCTGGCAGGAAGGATCAATGGCTCAATGGGTCAATGTTTCTCTCTTGAGGCCAACTGTTAACAGGTGTAGACGGAAGTATGGCACACCAACAGTCCAAATCGCCTTGGTGGGTGGATTTGTACTCCATGTACATTATAAATGAAGGAGCCCATGACATCTGATATGGATCAGCTGGTACCTAAAGGGATTTTCATATTTGATTCAAAATGTCTGACCAAAAGGAATAACTCTTACTAAAACAACAACAACAACCACAACAAAACGTCAACACACGACAAAGAAGGGAAAATGAACTAACCGTCAGTGAAGGCAATTTGTCGCTGGAGCACGGTGCTCGGGCTGTCCCCCATCCAGATTTCCCATAAGGTATATGCTTCAGTGTAATTCATCACATGCCCATACTGCTAACTGCTCTTTCTCTCCATGAAATATGAAACACTATGAGAGAGCATTTTTACATGGCATGCTGAATGGGTTCTTATTTTGCCAAGCTCCCTACGGATTTCCCAACACCTTTTTCAGTTAGTACTACACGAAGGCCGGAACTCAAGCAAAGCACATTTCACAACTTAAACAATGTAATCATCAATCATTTGATCAATTTAACATGCAATGAAATACAATGTTATAGACATGTTTAGGAAGTTAAGTAAAGGGTAAGTCTACACGGGCAAGAATTCATTCTTCGATAAATGGCGCACGGAAGCCTGTATTGAGTTCTGAAGTTCTTCGTATAGATTTACACGGAACAACTACGGACGACTCCTCTCAGCCCTATCTCAGAGTCAGAGTTCACACAGTCAGCTACATAGGCGAGTTGAGCCATTTTTCTCTCCAAGCTGTGAAGTTAAGAGAGGGTGGGTGCATGAGCGGCGAATGAGGGATATTTAATGCACGGTAAACAACTAAAGCACTCCAAGCTTTAAATCCCAAGGGAGGAGGAGATGTGGACTCAGTCTGGCGAGTCTCTCCTTTCCACTCACAGTGGGGAGATGGCAAATGCCATATGTCCTGAGCACAGCGCTTGTGTTAATCCTACGCTGGGCTGGTCCAGAGCAGCCAAGAAGGCCAGCATCCATCCATCTGCCTGCCTGCCTCTGTGGCCCTGTCCTAACCCCTTTAGCCTCCACTGGGGATGGTGATGGCCACATCAGAATGAGGCAGTGGGCCAGGTTAGAGAGGTTAGAGGTGTGGTGTTGTGCAGGGCTGATGGAAGCCCTGGCCTTGACTTAGCTCTTTGATGTAACGTTTCATTTCCTAGCCCAAGCTTCATTCTGGGGAATGACTGTCTACAGATGTAGGATCTTAATTGAACCCAATTCGCTACAGCAGGAAAGTAATTGTGGCGCAACAAGAAATGGCTCAAACAACAAATGAAAACAGCTATGTTTCTTTGAAAAATATCGGCAGGGTCAAATTCTAAGAAATGTGAGCTGAGTAAAAAATACGTCCGATTTTTTATTTTTTTGAGAATGGCGTTTGGTAATTAATCCTTTGTGGGTGACACAGAAGAGCATTGCGGAGGCTTCGTTTGTCAAGCCAACATTAAGGCCTAATTTCGAAAATTGAGCGTGCAGTCAATTTCCACTAGCTAGCAGGATGCCTTGGGGTAAAAGGCAGAGTCTGACTAATTCTGTCTGCCTTATTTACGCCTATGCATCATCCATGAGCACTCAACTGACACACAGACAGTGGGATTGGAAATTAAACCCAACGTTGCCTCACCGTTCAGAATTTATGATGACACCCAGTGTTTGTTGGGTAGGTATGTGAGCGTCTGGGAGCAGGCATGAGGTAGAGAGAGCGTCAAACCTGGGGAAATACATATTTTTTTAGTCAGCAAGGTTAATGTAGTTTACCTTGTAGAGCTGGCAGTCAGTGAGTGGAGCTAGCGCCTGGGAATGTTGTGGCAGGGTTATGATGACAGGAGAGCCGACAGTAGAGAGATGTCTGTGTGCTATGTGGTGCTGTTACCTATGGTAGCTGTATACAGGAGCTCTCTCGCCCCCCCCCCCCCCCCCCCCGTCTGAAAGCTATTTGTTGTACCAAAGAGGCAGGCAGCATAAAAAGGAGGTAAAAATCAAACTCTTAATACTATTGTGTGCCTATAACCATCTGTCACTGCTAGCCTGGAGATGAGGGGAAGATTACGAGGAATAAACAGTGAGCTCCAGAGTATCGGTGAGGCCTCAGGGCAAAAAGAGAGGGGGAAAAAATAAAAAGGCGGAAAAACTCATGTGGGGACATCAAAGACATTCTAATTCTGAAGCAGTCAAGGATTACAGTTTGTAACCTGTGCTGACAACAGATAAATGACAGGCAATATTATAGGAACGCTCCAAGGGTCTTTCTGAGAAGACAGCGATGATGTTGATGATGTTGTTGATGATGATGACGATGGCGCTGGTGATGATAATGATAAGTATTTTTGTATTGTATTATTTTTTAACAGATCCATCAACACAACCAACTGAAAAAAGTTTATTTTCTTGGATGCCAACGGCTTAAGGAAGGCATTTGGTAGCTCCTGGGGCATCCGCAGATCTCCTTTTTAAATTGACCGTGAAGGCTCTTAGAATTCCTATTCAAGCAGGATATTCTCTTTAAACCTACCATTTATTGCTTCTAGAAGACAAACCTCTCATGGCTCAGAAATACAGTGCCACTGCTTTTAGAGACCTGAGCCTAGGGACAATAGCGTAGAACAGTGGAGACAACCTTTGCCAGGATTATGCTCTTGGTTGGTATATGAATTTGGCACCCAAGAATCTTACAGCCGATGCGTCACAGAGAGAGAAGCAGAAAAACACGGTGTTTGTTCATTTACATGTTTTATTCAAACTATTTACTGTCAGTCTCTGAACGATATACCTTCTCAGAAATATGTGTTTTGAAAGATTTACTTTACCTAGGTGTAGTGTCTGGGACTGGCCAGTTAGTGCACACACGGTGTGTGAATAAATGTGTATGCCACTTCACACAGTCCAGCCGCCCTTACCACTGACCTTGTCATTGTGGTCCATTGCTGCCGGGGCCTTTTCCTGTTTGGACAGCTCAGGTCAAGGTCTCCTTCTCAAGGTCTGACCGACGGGCTGTCACGTCAAACCCAGCCCAGACCCCTGTCAAAGACCGCAGGCTTGGCCTCCACATCTCACACGGTACCCCTGGCCCCCTCCCTCCCACGTGACACATACCCCTGGCCACACCCTCCCACGTGACACATACCCCTGGCCCCTTCCTCCCACGTGACACATACCCCTGGCCACACCCTCCCACGTGACACATACCCCTGGCCCCCTCCCTCCCACTTGACACATACCCCTGGCCACACCCTCCCCCAGAGACTGACATCAAGGTTTATCACTGCTAATGCGCCTAACTGTATCGTTAACAGCGGAACAGGAGTATTTTGATATTGGCAGAATGCAATTATTATACTGTGTATGCAAATGTTATAGGATGAATCAGGTATTGGCCATTTAATTTCCTTTGGCCTATGGGGTTATCACACTGTGTACACAGAAGGTGAGGGTCATGGTCATGGTCATGGTCATTGGAGCACATTGATCATTTCTATATTCTAAAAAGGAAAAGGAAATATAGGGATGCAACCAGTTTATGGTCCAATGAATGTGTCTGAGTAGAATGTATTGTAATAGAGGCTATTAAGGTGATATCTTAGAACAATGAGGTATGTATGGATGGAACATACACTATCACCCAGTTGCTGACACCTCCAGTATTTTCCTTTGAACAAAGCAGCACACAATCCCCTGCTTTTGTTGGACCTTCTTCATTAAGGCCCGATGGTGATTTCACTAGCTAGCTTTTAAGTGTCCCTCTAATTAGGTGTCTATATTTCTGTATCTCGTTATTGAATTGATGTTACATTGTACTTTATAGTAAATAGTGTTTGAATTTTAAAACACACCTCTTGGGTGCAACATAAAGGAGAATTTTTTATCACATTTCCTGTAAATGAAAGGATCCTGCGTTTTAGCTTCGGAACACATTCTAATGAGTTTTTGCATGGGCAGGTTCCTAAGCAGATGCATTTTCTAATTATTGTTTTATTTAGCTATGTCTGTACATCTCCTTCTCTGGTCACAGCACGACAGACAGCTTCTTGGGGATGGAGTGGCAGGGGGGACGAGAGGAGGATTGAGAAGAGAGAAAAAAAATCAGCGGTGGTGGTGGTGGTGGTGTTGATGGCCACTCGTTTCCTTGGGCAACCAATTGATTTATTAGAGGCCCGGGATGAGACGTGTTAATGTACCACGTAGTATACCTGGTGATAGGGAGACTCTCCTGTTTCAGCCTGGGTTGACAATAAAGACCTGGGTGACTGTAGCCAGAGGTTAATGCTCCTCATTAAAAGAACTAGGTCATTAGTGTGGAATCAAGGCTCTTAAGGCGGCATGGGGAGGGGAGATGGGTGTTAGGGGGTGTACAGGGGTGTTGGGAAGGGAAGGGGGCGAGGGGGGTTGGCATAGTAAATTCTGCATCTCCATGAACACAGCTCTTACATTAATTAACCTCCCTTTTCCGTGTTGAAGAAAAAATGTGTTATCATATATGCACATGGCTGTACACCAATTAATTGCAAGGAAAAGAAGCTAGTTTACCGTCATCCCAGTGGTCGCCTTGTCTTCCTGTGCGGGAGTTCTATTATTTCAGGGAAGGAGGGAGCAAGAAAAAAAGACAAACAATTCTAATGTCTGTACGATGAGCAAAAAGGGTATTAAAATTAAGAAGGGAATCATGGGCAGGAATCAGCTTTACCACAGGGGAAACGAGCAAATAAAAGCCACGGAAATGAAAATAAATAAGCTTTGCTAATACCTCACCTTAGGAGTCTCTCTCTGTACCCAGTTGAATCAGGGGTATTTAGAAGATACTTCTATACCAGCACTATTAAGCTGTTACACAGAGCTTTGACCTTCAACAGAAAGCCCTTTGTGGAACAAATCCATGTTCTTTGCAGTAAAAACAAGGCGAGTGTGTCATGTCACTTGACCAACAGGAGCTGCTGTGACATGAAACCTGGTCCCACAGCTGGTCCCAATTGAGGTACAGTTTTGGATGATTAAACAGTGATTTGGAGTCCATTACAACAATACTTCATACTCTTTTCTGTTAAGATCCTTATGGAGATGTCTGCCTACATTGGTAATAGGTAGGTGAAAATACTTTCCCTGGATAGCTTTCCACCACAATGACAGTGGGAAGGTATTCAGATGGGTTTTGGTTTTAAAAACCCATGCTCCATGCGAAACATGACAGAGGAATCACCTCGAAGACAGCTTTTCCAAACGTTACTCATTTCTTCCTGGTATTTTCTTTGTACAAGGTTAACGTTACAGTAATGTGTTGTTCCTGTTCTTATTTTCTAGTTGAGCTTTATAGAGACGGAGATCATTGGTTCCTTGGTTGTAATTCAGTACATTTTCAACCATTAAAGGGAATACAGTGTATAATTGACATTAGACGCTAAAGTAAGGAAAGAAAATGCTCCAGTTTCTGTTTATAGTCACAGTACGTAAGGGTAACTGGCCACCAATTAAGTTGACTAAAAGGTTTATTAAAATGCATAAACGTTGGGGTAATTAAGTAAATAGATGAGATCACAATGCTTAGGTGATTGAGCGCAAAGCCTGACAACCTTCTGGGTTTTCACAAAGACAGATTATGATATTCTCCAGTCATTATAGCACTAGAGAGACATGGCCTCCCATGCTATTTCATATATCCACGACCTAATCTAGTGGCCGGGCACTGGAGATACTAGTGCATTTAAAAAAAAAATACATATCGAGTGGTTGAGGACTTTGAAAATTCAAGGGGCTAAATTATCCATATTATCTGCAAATATGATAGTGTTTTTTATCTACTAATTTCCCTAGCACTTTAATGAGACAGTGTCTTCTGATGGAGCGATTTGAATTTAAATGATATAATACTTGAGATAGCCTAATTCCCCCATACATATTTAATATAACATATTATCTTTCCTTCATGATGTTCTAATGTGATAGCTCAGCTATTGAGCCAATATGTTGGAAAATGGAAGATACAGCAGAGGCTTTTAAGGCTAAGAGGCAGGCTATACTCAGCTCCTTGACTATTGTTTATTTGGCTTTGGTTACCTTGGTGGAACATTCCTAGCAATCATTCTCAATGCACATATCAAATCAATTTGAAAGGACCACATTCTGATTGGGATAGTCATAAAATGTGTGTACGGTATATCTACCTAACCTCTACCTTTTTACCATTCGTGCTGTTGTCTGTGCCTAGAAATGTTTGTACCATGTTTGTACTTCTACCATGTTGTGCTGCTGCCATGTTGTGCTGCTCCCATGTTGTGTTGTCATGTGCTGCTGCCATGTTGTGTTGTCATGTGTTGCTGCCATGCTGTGTTGTTGTCTTAGTCTCTCTTAATGTAGTGTTGTGTATTTTGACTTACATTTTTATTTTTATTCCCAGGCCCGTCCCCGCAGGAGACCTTTTGCCTCTTGTTAGGCCATCATCGTAAATACTAACTTGTTCTTAATTGACTTGCCTAGTTACATAAAGGTCTATTCAAACATATTTGGCACACAGTCCAAGGGCAATACACTATTTATCCTTTCCACATAAGAAACAGTCATGGAAATCACAAGAGCCAAGTATTGCAGTTAGTTGTTATATTTCCCATGTTGGGTATATCCAGAGGAGTGGGTTTTGCCAAGAGTTAATTGAAGCTATAGGAGGGTAAGAAATAAGAGATTTGCTCAATTAACCAATATGGCACAGCTGAGTACAGCACCTGTGCATACCGGAGGCTCTCCACTTTCACCGCACCATAGATACCACAGCTGATTACCCTCTAGAGTGCACAATGATAAAATACAGTCTATAACATATCCTAACCTACCTGGTGCAAGCAAAGCTGGCAGGGAAAAGCTAGCATGCCATACAGCAGAAATCACATCAGATATAATTGCTCTCCTGGTGTTAATATGCACTTGTGTTCAGAGTATACAATTTTAGTCAGTGGTATAATGATATGTGGTTAACAGGCACCCATTTTAACTGCTGGATAACACTTAAACTCCCAAGCAACTTCCTGTTATAGAATATGAATGTGTTCTTTTGCAAAAATGAACACAAAATCTAAGTTTTACTTTAAATTACCTGTTGACATCCATATAGGTCCATTTGTTTATACACCCACATATACAGATGCAGGATCTTAATTGTAGGATCTTAATTGGATCCTATAAAACTTAAAATCAAATCAAATTGTATTTTTTACATGCGCCGAAAACAACAGGTTAAAACCTGTAACTTACAAGCCTTAACCAACAATGCAGTTTGAAGAAACATTTGTGTTAAGAAAGTATCTAATCAATAAACTGAAGTAAAAATTAAAACAAATAAAAATAATAATAATAATTAAAATGCAACAATAAAATAACAGTAACGAGGCTATATAGAGGTTAGCCCAGGTAGCCATTTCATTAGCTGTTCAGGAGTCTTCTGGCTTGGGGGTAGAAGCTAGGTGTCTGGTTAGACTGTAAACTTTCCTTCCAGACTCACATTAAGCATCTCCAATCCAAAATTAAATCTAGAATTGGCTTACAATTTTGCAACAAAGCATCCTTCACTCATGCTGCCAAACATACCCTCGTAAAACTGACTATCCTACCGATCCTTGACTTCGGCGATGTCATTTACAAAATAACCTCCAACACTCGACTCAGCAAATTGGATGCAGTCTATCACAGTGCCATCCGTTTTGTCACCAAAGCCACATATACTACCCACCACTGCAACCTGTATGCTCTCGTTGGCTGGCCCTCGCTTCATATTCGTCACCAAACCCACTGGCTCTAGGTCATCTATAAGTCTTTGCTAGGTAAAGCCCCGCCTTATCTCAGGTCACTGGTCACCATAGCAGCACCCACCTGTAGCACGCGCTCCAGCAGGTATATTTCACTGGTCAACCCCAAAGCCAATTTATCCTTTGGCCGCATTTCCTTCCGGTTCTCCAGCTGCCAATAACTGGAACGAACTGCAAAAATCACTGAAGCTGGAGACTCATATCTCCCTCTCTAACTTTAAGCACCAGCTGTCAGAGCAGCTCACAGATCACTGCACCTGTACACAGCCCATCTGTAAATAGCCCATCCAACTACATCCCCATTCTGTTATTAATTGAATTCATTTTTCTCCTTCGCACCCCAGTATCTCTAATTGCACACTCATCTTCTGCACATCTATCACTCCAGTGTTTAATTACTATATTGTAATTATTTTGCCACTATGGCCTATTTATTGTCTTACCTCCCTTATCCGACCTCATTTGTACACGCCGTATAAATACTTTTTTTAATGTATTATTGACTGTATGTTTGTTTACTCCATGTGTAACTCTGTATTGTTGTTTGGGTCACACTGCTTTGCTTTATCTTGGCCAGGTCGCAGTTGTAAATGATAACTTGTTCTCAACTTGCCTACCTGGTTAAATAAAGGTGAAATAAAAAAATAAAAACATCTGTTAAGAAGCCTTTGGGACCTAGACTTGGTGCTCCGGTACCGCTTGCCATGTGGTAACAGAGAGAACAGTCTATGAATAGGGGGGCTGGAGTCTGTGGCAATTTTTAGGGCCTTCCTCTGACACTGCCTGGTATAGAGGTCCTGGATGGCAGGAAGCTTGGCCCCAGTGATGTACTGGGCCGTACGCACTACCCTCTCTAGGGCCTTACGGTCGGAGGCCGAGCATTTGCCATACAAGGCGGTGATGCTCTTTATGGTGCAGCTGTAGAACTTTTTGAGGATCTGAGGACCCATTCCAAATCTTTTCAGTCTCCTGAGGGGGATAGGCATTGTCGTGCCCTCTTCACAACTGTCTTGGCGTGTTTGGACCATGATAGTTTGTTGATGATGTGGACACCAAGGAACTTGAAGCTCTCAACCTGCTCCACTACAGCCCAGTTGATGAAAATGGGACTGTGCTCGGCCCTTTCCTGTGGTGCACAATCAACTCCTTTGTTTTAATCACATTCAGGGAAAGGTTGTTATCCTGACACCACACTGCCAGGTCTCTGACCTCCTCCCTATAGGCTGTCTCATCGTTGTCGGAGATCAGGCCTACCACTGTTGTGCCGTCGGCAAACTTAATGATGGTGTTGGAGTCACCTACGGAGAGCTATATCACACAGTCGTCCGGAACAGCTTGTGCTCTCATGCATGCTTTAGCTTTGCTTGCCTCGAAGCACACATAGAAGTAATTTATCTCGTTTGGTAGGCTCGTGTCACTGGGCAGCTCGGGGCTGTGCTTCCCTTTGTAGTCCATAATAGTTTGCAAGCCCTGACACGTGACGAGCGTCGGAGCCTGTGTAGTACGATTCAATCTTAGTCCTGTATTGATGCTTTGCCTATTTGATGGTTCGTCGGAGGACATAGCGGGAATTCTTATAAGCGTCCGGGTTAGAGTCCCTCTCCTTGAAAGTGGCAGCTCTACCCTTTTGCTCAGTGCGGATGTTGCCTGTAATCCATGGCTTCTGGTTGAGGTATGTAGATTCACTGTGGGGACGATGTCATCGATGCACTTATTGATGAAGCCAGTGACTGATGTGGTGTACTCTTCAATGCCATCGGAAGAATCCCAGAACATATTCCAGTCTGTGCTAGTAAAACAGTCCCGTATTTTAGCATCTGCGTCATCTGACCACTTCCATATTGAGCGAGTCACTGGTAACTCCTGCTTTAGTTTTTGCTTTTAAGCAGGAATCAGGAGGATAAAGTTATGGTCAGATTTGCCAAATGGAGGACAAGGGAGAGCTGTGTACGTGTCTCTGTGTGTGGAGTAAAGGTGGTCAAGGTTTTTTCCCCTCTGGTTGCACATGTAACAGGTAAATAGATTTTAAATTTCCCTGCATTAAAGTCCCCGGCCACTAGGAGCATCACCTCTGGATGAGCATTTTCTTGTTAGCTTATGGCCTTATACAGTTCGTTGAGTGCGGCCGCTTGTAGTGTATTTGAAGTTTAAAAAGGCATCTTGTGTTCCACTATGACATTCCAGACTTGATTTTCCCTTGTGAATAATGTATCAACCCCTAAAAAAAAGTCAATTCATTATAATACTCATTCACATTTCCTGTTGCTGCAGGATTATTTTCCTGCTGTAGCAAACTGGCTCAAATTAAGATCCTACCTCTGTATCTGGAAAGGACATATTCTTCATGTGAATACTTGACTGGTAAATGCAGTGGCTGCATGTCGCAGACAGTGTAGTAAAGGGGAAACAGCATTACTTTTTACAGATGATTTATTTTGTAATACTGTTGGGTGTGGAAATAAGTTAAGTTACATTTCCTTAAGACCTGTCTGGTTTTATAGTTCAATGCGGAAACAGAAAAAGCTGAGTATCTCTGAAGTCTAAGTTCTGGCTTCCAATGGAAGAGGACGTGGAGAAGTAGGCCGATCAAAAGACCTGAATTCTATTTGTTTGTTTCAAGGGAACATGACAAAGGCCTCAAGGTCTTCTTCAAGATGGTTCTGAAGCTGAGAGAGGAAAGGGACCGAGACTTTCAAGTGTCCGTCCTTGGCGAGACCTTTTCCTTGGTGCCAGGTACACAGCTTTTAACTTTACATAAGGGCGGGGTGTTTTTCATCTGCACTGTTTGGGATTTATTAATATTCTCAAAGACACAAATTTTCCCCAGGATTGAAATAATGGATCATACTTAAAAGCGGAAGAACTCATTTCAGGTTTTAATACGGTAAGCCTGTTGGACCCAATTATTGGAGGTGCTTTGCCATTGTCATCTTGTATTTCTCCTTGAGGAGATTAACTGCCAACACTGAAAGACCTCAGCATTATCCCAGGATTTTGTTCATTTACAGAATCTGCTATGAAATGGAATATTTTTTCTTCTTTTTGAGATGATTCCGCAAAAGAAGGGTACTGTAGTGTGTGAAGATCCAAAGTGTAATATGGATTTGGCTCCCATGTTTTACCTAATTATTGCAATTTGATCCTAAAGCAGGGACTGTCCCTAACCCTCCACAGTAAAGCCTGTAACAAAACCATGGTAATACATTTTGCCCGTTTGAGAAGAGTAGAAGAGAGACCATGAGACACTCCAAGTGAATATTATCATCGTCAAAACGTGTATAGTGATGTACAGAATGGACTCCCTTGGTTCACACACCTGCATACACAAACTGAACACAACACGCTATTGAAAAGCTTCAAGCTGGGTTTTATACCATCCCTTCAGGGAATGGTTGTGAAGCTGGCGTGGCATGGATTGCACTAATCTCTCATTTCCTTAATAAGTACACCATATTCATTTCTTTAGCCATTTTATTCTCCTTTGCATCTATATTCTCATAATTCCTTCCATGTTCTCTCTGTTCTGCTCTTTCCTCCTGTTCTGTTTCCACCCCTACAGGCCTCTCTCTCTCTCTCTCTCTCTCTGTGCCACCTAGCTAAACCTTTCTGCAGGACATCCTCCTTTGTTATTTCACCACAGCGCTCGTACTCCTCCCTCCCCTTCCTGTAAGTGCCTGGAGTGAGCATCATTCATGGATCATTACTTTTCAAAGAAATTTAAGCACGGAATGCCATTTAATTCTTCCAAATGTAGTCTGTCATTAGAAATCTTAGCTGTCACAGCAATGCCATTTTTGGTGTGATGTGTTTGTTGCCTCATTTCTTTTAATTTTATCTCCATTAGCTTAATTCTTTTTTAATATTTTCATCTAACGAACTTTACAGTCCATTTTGTTTGAGTGTCTGCTAAGCGAGTTTTATGAAGCAGGCAGTTGGCTCTTCCATTCGGAGGGTGGGTAGGCGAGGAGGGCCCTGTGCTTTTGTCAGCTTATTTTTGGCACCTCAGCTTGCTTACGGTTCTGCTTCTTTGCCTTGATTATACAAGCAAACAACTGCATGAAGTTCATTAAAAATAAGCAGCAGCTAATTAACCTGAACTTCAGACAAACCAGCACTGTCATCCCAGATCAGTTTGGAGCATATTGAATTGTTCAAAGATTTCCTGTTATCCACTTCCACATATCCTCTTTCTCGCCTCTTTTCTTTCTCTCCTCACTCTTTCTGCCCCTCTTGCATTGTTGTGCATTCACGATAGCATGCACTGCAAGCGTCTATACAAACTCAGATCCAATTAGACCCTTTTAGGTGTATTATTGACTCTCAGAGACGTTTGACATTTGTTCAGGGGTGTCCTATAAAGCAGACAGATTGGAAGTCCCAATGCACAACACAGGCCCTGTGATAATATAACACTGTTCTAGACCATGGCGTGCCCCTTAATTATATCTAAAACTGTTTACCCAGAGGTTGGGAGATACACTATTAGTGAAAGCCCTTCAAGCCCTTTGTTCGTGTAATTTGCTTAATTACTTTGTATCAGTAGACAGATGAGATAAGTTTTCTATTGAGATCCTTGGGGACTGTTCCAGGAGTTACGTATTTGAATATCCATCTCTTTATTATTGTATCTTGAACAAATTTCATTTCACACTGTCCAGTGGAAATAATCGAAAATATGAGGGATAAAACGTCAAACCAATTAGTACATCTTTGGATTCAATCAACGTATCTTTATTGAAACGTACATGGTTAAACGACTGCGCTGAGTGTTTTGGTGGGCTGGGCTGTCTAGCGCCAAGAACTAGCCCAATGGCTGCCGATCCAGAACGAGCCTGAGGGAAGCTAAGCTGAGGCACCACATGCAGATTTCTCTCTCTGTGTAGCAGGCAGCATGCCGTTCCCCTGTGAGTTCCCCTGCATTCCCTCTCTGTGCCTCCTCTTCGTACTTAATTACTGTGGCAGCTCAAAAGTCTCTCTCCCTAGATGCTTCCCCGCATGTGGCAATGGGTGGTGGCGGGCTGGGGGATTGGGGCTGGGGGGAGGGGGCAGTGGGGTATGTTATGGTGGGTAGGGGGTTTAGTGTTCTGATCCGTCTCATCAAGGTCCTGGTTGTGTCCTGGTTTTTTGGAAGCAAGGAACATGAAAGTCTTAAGCCGCTCTACCCTTGAAGTTCTTCTCACCCACAGACGCCAGTTGTTGAAACACAGGTCAAGTCAGAGTGGAATCCAGACGCGGAACCCGGATTCCATGGTTCAATGGTATCAGGCAGGTCCCCTGTTAGCTGTGGTCCAAACCCTACCACACTCACTGCGTGACGCAATTAGTGGTCTTTACACAATGGGCTTTGGGAGAATTACAACTGTTTTTACCCAAAGGCATGACTTTTCAAAAGGTGCAATAGACCTCACAGTATACCTCACAGTATCACAATTCCATCCTTTACTTCCATAGTTTTTAGCTCTTGGATATATACAATATTCTTATGATTACCGCATAAAGATTCCACAAAATCAAATGTGCTGTTCAATGTTCCACAAATTACAACGTACATGTCCACACTTATATAGTGAATTCAGAAAGTATTCTCACCCCTTGACTTTTTTCACATTTTGTTGTGTTACCGTCTGAATTAAAAATGTATACATTTTGCATGAACACACTCTGTGTGCAATAATAGTGTTACATGTTTTTATTTGAATGACTTCCTCACCTCTATAACCAACACATACAATTACAGTATCTGTAAAGTTAACTTCAAACATACACAACCGGTCAAAAGTTTTAGAACACCTACTCATTCAAGGGTTTTCCTTTGTTTGTACTTATTTCTACATTGTAGAATCATATTGAAGACATGAAAACTATGACATAACACATATTGAATCATGCAGTAACCAAAGAAAATCAAAAAATATTTTATATTTCTTCAAATAGCCACCCTTTGTCTTGATGACAGCTTTACACTGTCACGCCCTGACCTTAGAGATCCTGTTTGTCTCTATTTTGGTTTGGTCAGGGTGTGAGTTGGGGTGGGTATTCTTACTCTATTTTTTGTATTTCTATGTTTTGGCCGGGTAGGGTTCTCAATCAGGGACAGCTGTCTATCGTTGTCTCTGATTGAGAACCATACTTAGGTAGCCCTTTTTTCCACCTGTCTTTGTGGGAAGTTGACTTTGTTTAGGGCACATAGCATTTAGCGTCATGATTTGTATTTGTGGTGTTTATTGTTTTGTTCGGTGTCTTTTTCCAAATAAAAAGAGAAATGTACGCGCACCACGCTGCACCTTGGTCCTCTTCCTTTAACTTCTTGTGACTAGCAATCCCGGATCCGGGAGCGTAATCATAGCCTCAAACGAATTAGCATAACGCAGCGGACATAAATACCCCTAGAAAATGTTCCTATTCGTGAAAATCACAAATTAAATATATTGAGACGCAGCTTAGCCTTTTGTTAATCACACTGTCATCTCAGATTTTCAAAATATGCGTTACAGCCAACACTAGACAAGCATTTGTGTAAGTGGCATCATGGCATAATGCTATGCTAGGCTCTGCTGGCAGCACGCAACATTTTCACAAAAATAAGAAAAGCAATCAAATTAAATAATTTACCTTTGAAGAACTTCGGATGTTTTCACTCAGGAGACTCAAATTATTGTTAATATAACTGCACTGTCCAATTTACAGTAGCCATTACTGCGAAAAAATGCCATGCTATTGTTTGAGGAGAGCCCCTAACAACAAAACACTTTTTTCAACGCAGTAGGTTTGATAAATTCACCTCTGAAGGTGAAATGTGTACTTACATTCGGGAATCTTGCTCTGATTTATCATCCAAAGGGTCCCAGAAATAACATGAAGTGTCGTTTTGTTGTATTTCCACTCGTTCAATATTCAAAATGTCGTTATAATATGGATACTAATACTTGGAAAGCTAAATCAAAGTCCAAGTATACAGATTTGACAATATGTCTTCTTCGCGACTTGCCCAAGTGTTCCTGGGGACTTCACACTAAAAGTCTTGTTGTTCACTCATTTTTCAAGTTATCCATCTGAAACTTTGCACATACAGTGATGCCATCTTGTGGACACTATCGGGATTACAACCAGAGTGATGGCTATAACTATGACCTTTCTCTTGCATTTCAAAGATGGTGGTAGAAAAAGACTGGTTGTTTTTTTCTTTATATTTTCTTCTACCAGATCTAATGTGTTATATTCTCCTTCATTCAATTCACATTTCCACAAACGTCAAAGTGTTTCCTTTCAAATGGTGCCAAGAATATCAATATCCTTGCTACAGGGCCTGAGCTACAGGCAGTTAGATTTGGGTATGTCATTTAGGCAAAACATGAAAAAAAGGGGGCTATCTCAAACAAGTTTTAAAAGTTAATTTGTGGAATTTCTTTCCATCTTAATGCGTTTGAGCCAATCACTTGTGTTGTACCAGTAGGGGTGGTATACAGAAGATAGCCCTATTTGGTAAAATACAAGGTCCATATTATGGCAAGAACAGCTCAAATAAGCAAAGAGAAATGACAGGCCATCATTACTTAGGCATTGAGTGATGATGAGAGCGGTGATGTCTCTGTAGGCACTAGTTAAGCCAGGTGAGGTCTCTGCATGTGTGGGGAGTTTGACACAAGAGCTATCTACGGCATGTTGGGCGGGGCTGGGGGCTCTATAGTGAAATAAAACAATAATAACTAACCTAAACAAGAAGGGACAGATTTTTATCTGGGTTTTTTCTGTAACATCAGTTCTGTGGCACTCACAGACAATATATTTGCAGTTTTGGAAACGTCAGAGTGTTTTCTTTCCAAAGCTGTCAATTATATGCATAGTCGAGCATCTTTTCGTGACAAAATATCTTGTTTAAAACGGGAACGTTTTTTATCCAAAAATTAAAATATCGCCCCCTAGTCGTAAGAAGCTAGCAGTAGCCACTCGACTGCAGCTAGCAAGCTGCGATGATCCGGTGTAATGATCCAGAGCTTGGGATAGGAATCCTGTAATGTGGTAGAGAAAAAGCAGTACGATATGCTCTGGGTTGATATTGTGCTGTGCAGACTGGCAGGTATTGACCGAGCTGAAGCTGGCTGGTGTCCGAGTTAACAGTGAAGACCGCTAGTAGTGGCTGACTACTAGCTAGTTAGCTGGCTAGCTTCTGATGGGGGTTCCGGTTCTAAAGTATAAAAATAGCAGATCCGTACCACATTGGGTGAGGCGGATTGCAGGAAAGTATATTCAGTCCGTAGATGGAAAGTGAGACTAAAATATATATATTAAAAAAAATAGGTTTGGATGAACCTCTTGAGTATAGGGGGCAGTATTTTGATATTTGGACGAAAAACGTACCCAAATTAAACTGCCCATTTCTCAGGCCCAGAATCTAGAATATGCATTTAATTGTCAGATTAGGATTGAAAACACTCTAAAGTTTCCAGAACTGTCAAAATATTGTCTGTGAGTATAACAGAACTGATATTGCAGGCGAAAACCTGAGGAAAATGTTTTTCCTAAACGCTCTCTGTTCCATTGCATGCCTTGGCTCCATTTAAAGGGATATAAACCAGATTCCTTTTCCTATGGCTTCCACATGGATGGGTAGCGTCAAGAAGTTAACCCACCTGGCGTGTCAGATTTCAAAAAAGCTTTTCGGCGAAAGATTACCAGGCTTTTATGTAAGGACATCTCTCTCAGCAGACAAAACAAACAAACAGCTAGCAGCAAAGTAGATTGGTCACGAAAGTCAGAAAAGCAATAAAATGAATCGCTTACCTTTGATGTTCTTCGGATGTTTTCACTCACGAGACTCCCAGTTACACAATAAATGTTCCTTTTGTTCCATAAAGATAATTTTTGTATCCAAAATACCTCCGTTTGTTTGGCGCATTATGTTCAGAAATTGTTTCTACATTTTAAAACAGTTACAGAGTTTAATGGCTGTGATAAGAGAAAACTGAGGATGGATCAACAACATTTGAGTTACTCCACAATACACACCCAAATGACAGAGTGAAAAGAAGGAAGCCTGTACAGAATAAACATATTCAAAAACATCCGTCCTGGCACTAAAGTAAAACTGCAAAATATTTGGCAAAGAAATGTACCTTATGTCCTGAATACGAAGAGCTATGTTTGGGGCAAAACCAACACAACACATCACTGAGTACCTCTCTTCATATTTGCAAGGTGGTGGCTGCATCATGTTATTGGTATGCTTGTCATCTGCAAGGACTGAGAAGTTTTTTAGGATAAAAATAAACGGAATCCTAGAGGAAGACCTCGTTCAGTCTGCTTTCCAACAGACACTGGGAGACAAATTCCCCTTTCAGCAGGAAAATACCCTAAAACATGAGGCCAAATATACACTGGAGTAGCTTAGCAAGATGACATTGAATGTCCCTGAGTGGCCCAGTTACAGTTTTGACTTAAATCGTCTTGAAAATCTATGGCAAGGCATGAAAATGGCTGTCACACAATGATCTACAACCAACATGACAGAGCTTGAGGAATGTTAAACTTAATAATGTACAAATATTGTACAATCCAAGTGTGCAAAGGTCTTAGAAATGTATCCAGAAAGACTCACAGCTGTAATTTCTGCCAAAGGTAATTATGACATGTGTTGAGTAAATTTCAATAAATAAGCAATAATTTTCTAAAATATGTTTCCACTTTGTCATTTTGTGGTATTATGTGTAGACGAGTGAAAGAAACTCTAGATTTAATCCATTTTGAAATCAGGTTCTAACACAACAAAATGTGGAATAAGTCAAGGGGTATGAAGACTTCCTGAATGCACTGTATGCAACAAGCAATAACAGTAATCTACGCATATACTGAGTAAATGCATGTAAAGGAATGAAAAATAATAATAATGGTCTCATACCTCAAAAGTTGCCAGGAAAGAAACCGTGAATAATCTGGCAATTACAGACCTAATGTCATTAGGTTTGACAGAAATAGAAAAGGCAACGGTTGAATGGTACTCAGTTCATCAACTCTATGGCTCTCATTAGACGATCAGTATCCCGGTCATGCTAAGAGCAGAAGTGATAGCAGGTATACGTTTCAATGACAGTTTAAAGGAACATTAAACCTCATATTAAATACATTTCGATTCACGTCTCCTAGTAAACTTTTTGTTTTAAATGTGACATATGTATGACATTAACATTCCCTCCTGTTTGTTATCATCTTATCCTGTGGTTGCTTAAATTAAATGCATTTTCCTTTGTGAAAATTACCTTCATTATCTTTCAGATATTTGTTTTATATTCAGACCTACCTAACCTTACCAAAATGTATATTACCTGTGAATTCCTTTCATCAATGTAGTCTACAATATGTGGACCCCCCCTCCACCGATTCAGACAGACAGACATCGTGCTGCGGCCTACTCGACTTCAATCCCCCAGCTCTTGCAGTCTCAACAGAGAGCTGGAGGGGAATGGCTCAGTATTTTGATCTAACACCACCCAGCTTGTCAGCCTTTCCTTTCACCCATATGCATTTGCTACAGGCAACAGTGTCTGGACCAGAAGAAAGAAAGGAAGTAGACAGGCGTTTTGACACTGATGGAGTCTGCCCCATATCAAGGAAAGATAGAGGCAGAGCTTAACTGGGTCATCACACTTTGAGGGAATGGTCATTTTTTTTGTCCCACATAGTTTACTTGAAACACTACAGTTTTACAGTCATTACAAAAAAACTAATGGGGAGCAGTGATAGCGGCCACCCACTGTCTTTATACCAACTATGGTGTCCTGTAAGACTCTAGCAGTGGTCAGGAATCTTAAGTATGGAAAAAGGACAAAATAACGATATAACTTAAAACATTCTGGCAATGGTCTGATATCCTCACTGACTCTGCCCCTTGGCATAACTCTGGCACTGAAGTTCACGGTGGTTCGAATTTTTCATCCTCTCTCGCTTCTTGTTTTCTCCATGTCATTGAACAAGGGTGGGTGGGTAGTGGGATGCCTGGGTGTTGAAGGAGGGGCGGGTTGCTTGTGGAACAACATTTGATGGTAAAGTATGATTCCCACATGGGGCTCCGTGTCATGTTAAGAACACCATAACATGTGCACTGCAGTAAGTAATTGTAATTCCATCTGCTAAGTATGACAGCATTAGCATATCCATTTAATTAGCAGCATGCTTAAAGCAGACCTATTTTAATCACCTCATTGTATTTACTTTCCAACCAGTAGCAGTCGTAGTCTTACTTTCCTTCCCTTTTCATTTCTACGTAATGAGGTGTTTCCCACCCTTCCTATCTCAGTAAAAAATGATATGCTTTATGAACACACGGTTTACTCTTATTGCTCGTCAAAGGTGTCAGGGTTGTGTCATCTTCATTACAGCCAAGTCTAAACTATTTGATTCATTCATTTATGAGTGGCTGGTGGCATAGTCTGGGCCCCCAAATTGTACCCTATTCCCTATATAGTGTACTGCCTTTGACCCAGGCCCATAGTGCTCTGGTCAAAAGAAGCGCTCTCTATGTAGGGAATAGGGACTCCGCCAGATTCCGAACATTTAAGCCCCTCAGGGAAATAAGTAATTTTACTAAACAAAATTATCAGGGAAGAATTGCAGAATCAAAATCCCAATAATAACTATGTGCACTTACAGTTAATGGACTCGAGTTGAATAGAAATGCATATTAAGCCTCATAGATTTTGCAGACAATTTATTAATTGCCACAGAGCCATCATTGTTTGCCTTTTTGACGCCGATTCAATTAAAATTACATTTAGACTGTAATAGATGATGTAGGGTTCAATTTATATGTGAGCTGTATCGTGTATAAAGAGACAACATAAAGGCTTCCCTCCTATGAAAATAAACCACACAGAATCCAAAACTGATGTCGCTCAAATCTTTTATTGTTTTTGTTATCATGCCCTTTTGATTGAGTGAGTGGTTACAATGGCAATACTTTTTATGTGCTTCAATGTGCATTTAATAAATAATTGGAACTCTTTTGAAGGAATTACCAGCTTGTAATTCCATACTGTAATTTGAATATTCATAGTAAGGCGTTGAGCATATTAATTATGTTTTCACGTGTGTGTACTTTTACGTTTTATGTTTATGTTTACTTTTCAGTTTTAATGTGTAAGTGAAAACAACTTGTCGTTACGACTCGTTACAACTAGTTGTAGCTGTACAGCTGGCTGTAGCAGTACAACTAAGTGCTAAAGTACAGCTAGATGCAGTGCTAGCTATCTGTATTGGTACTGCTAGCTGTAACACTATCTAGTAAGCCAGCTTCTTGAGTTTTCAAATTATAAGCGTGTTTTCCGTGAAACAACCTTTTGTCGGGAAGTTGTTTTGAATGTAGATATTTTGAAACATCATCATGTTTATAACGAAGCTACTACCTATACTTTCTTTCTTCCAGATTGTGTTCACCAAATACAAATACCAAACGTGAACATTTAAACAGCTAGTATGGGACATTTCGTCATTATTTTTGGGAGAAAGTTACATCTTAAAGCGACAGTTAGCAGTTGAAACAGTAATAAAGTGTACTCACCCGTTTCTGTAAAAAGCTGAGGGATATAACCACTCTCAAATTGATAGACAGAGCTAGGGTGCAAGGACTGACCATCCATGATGTCACAATTATAGTTTTAACCATGCTTTGAGGCTAGATAGTGTTTGTTTACACTTACTTTGTTGACAAACAAATTGGAGTAAAACAAGCTTATATTTTAGGTTCTGATGGGGTACAACAGTTGAGCTAAGCTCATGAGGCATTTATGCATTATATTCTTCAAGAATCAATAGGTACACATCTGTAAATTGTGTCCAAAAATGGATGTGGCCCCTGCAGATTGCCCCATTAAGTCATTTTCCATTTTCCAGTGGATAACTGTCTGTGCTATTTAAAAATTATTTTAGTGGCATGAGCCATGTTTCTATTGCAACAGCTGTTAATGGGGAACAGATTTCAGGCTTTCCCTTGGTGTAAACACTGATGCCTATTTTAAGCATACCAATGCTTTCTCCTCATATGGAGCAAAAATGGGATTGTCACACTACTGGCTAACCTCAACCAAGCCTGAATTAAATGAATTTACTCTGCTACTCCACCAAGGTAATCATTTTAATAAGTTATATGGCCTCTACGTGTGTTTCTGTGTTGGCTGTTATTTGGAACTACTATGAACATCCATGTAAATATACAGTATCCATGTAGACAATAATTACTTTTAGTTAGATTTTTTTAACCATAATCTTGTTAATATTTAATAGAAAATCTAAACAAGTGACAGTGTATTTGGTAGAACATTTTATATAGGTATGTTTTTGCTATCTGGGTTACAATTGTTTTATACATCGCGGATTTGGATGTGTTTCTGCGTCACTTTCATACCTGATGGGTAGATTCTTGCCGATATACATTTGTACTTGTTTTTCATTCTGTACAGGACTTGTTAATTCACCCACAGGAGACGTGGGAAGTGCACATAGTCACTCTGAGGGACTGTTTTGCATTAAAAATCCTTTTGAGCCGATGTAACTTCGAAAAATCGGGTTTTAATAATGCACAACATGAAACTGCACAGAGCAATATACATTTTTAATTACTAAAGTGACTAATATCTAGGTTCTGCTTTGAGGTTTTTGTTTCATAAAATATGTATCTATTTTTCCTGCAGCTGAATTTCTATACCTGAGCCGCTCTTTAAAAGGCTACGGGGTTTTGCAGGAGGCCAGACATTTGCCATGTTAAGGTAGCAAGTGAAATTAGACGAACATGAACTCAAATTGTGGTAAAAGTGGCGAGAAAGTGTGTCAAGGAGGGAAAAAACAGGATCCTTTCAGGTAAAAAAAAAAACACGTTCTGCTTTTCTTTTGTCCTTTAAAAAGGTGAGCTATTATTATGTAGAACATTCCTGTCTATTGTCAACTTAGAATAGGAATACTGTGTTCATGTAAAAAGATATGTGCCAGAGAAAATACAATTCTACATGTCTTGGAGTGAAAGGTAAACTGAGGACACTGATTAAGTGGCTTTTCTCATTCAAACAGTCCGTGTGAATAGCAAGCAAGCAACAGAATACTCACAAGGGTATCACTTTGAATGAGCCTCCAGTATAAAAGGGACTTATAGTAAACTAATTTACTGACCGTGCTCAGGATTTTTTTGCAAAAACTTGAGTACAGTATATGACTGTTAAACCTTCAATAAGTAAAATAGCAGTTACACCGTTTTGATCTGCAATATTTGACCGATTAACACACATCAATTCAGTACTGAGTCCCTTTTCAAGTGTCTGCCCTAAGAAAGATTAATAATTCTCTCATACTGTACATTCCATTTACCATTAACTACCTCCGACACTATCCTGATTTCCTACTTCTGAAAAGTTCAAAGTCTGAAAGCTACAGTATGCCACTGTATTGCAATATATTCATATTATTATGGCATGTTGTTACAAAATAAATAGGTAAAATATGACAAGGTTAACAGTATAGCTTCCGTTCCTCTCCTCGCCCCAACCTGGGCGCGAACCAGGGACCCTCTGCACACATCAACCACCACCACTCACAAAGCATCGTTACCCATCGTGCCACAAAAGCCACAGCCCTTGCAGAGCAAGGGGAACAACTACTTCTAGGTCTCAGAGCGAGTGACGTCACCGACTGAAACACTATTAGCGCGCACCACTGCTAACTAGCTAGCCAGTTCACATCAGCCACACAAGGAGAGATTATTGACCCGGAGAAGAAAAACTCAATTTAACACTCAAAGTGTTTCAATGTCATTACCTTCCACTGTCTATTAAATGGGTAATGGATCAGAGTCAGGATCATAATGGTTAAAATTACTTACTATCAGTTATATGGTCCTAGCTCATTACCAGGAAGTAGAAGGCAGGAAATCCCTAATACTAAAGACTTGACAGCGGCATGCAGACTTGGCATGACATGACTTCCGTGTAATCATACAGATGATCATACGTTTTCTCAAAATCTTCCTTTGATGTCAGAGACCACAGCAGACCACCGAAAAAGTGCAGCTCTGAAAGGGTACTCATACAGTATATACAGTATTTTACACTCGACTATGGCTAACAGAGTATTGAAAACTAGATGTAAATCAGACCAGTTTTTATATATATACTGTATATATGTGTGTATATATATATATATATATATATATATATATATATATATATATATATATATATATATATATATACAGTGCCTTGCGAAAGTATTCGGCCCCCTGAACTTTGCGACCTTTTGCCACATTTCAGGCTTCAAACATAAAGATATAAAACTGTATTTTTTTGTGAAGAATCAACAACAAGTGGGACACAATCATGAAGTGGAACGACATTTATTGGATATTTCAAACTTTTTTAACAAATCAAAAACTGAAAAATTGGGCGTGCAAAATTATTCAGCCCCTTTACTTTCAGTGCAGCAAACTCTCTCCAAAAGTTCAGTGAGGATCTCTGAATGATCCAATGTTGACCTAAATGACTAATGATGATAAATACAATCCACCTGTGTGTAATCAAGTGTTACGGTGCGTGAATGAGGACCCAAAAGCGAATCAACTTAAACAGAGCTTCTTTAATTACCAAACATAGGTAGGCTCAGATGGACCGGCAGATTCCGACAGGACAGGACAAGGTTACAGCAAACATGACGACAGTCTGGTTCAGGCATGAATGACACAAACAAACAAGAATCCGACAAGGACAGGAGCAGAAACAGAGAGAGATATAGGGACCTAATCAGAGGGAAAAAAGGGAACAGGTGGGGAACGGGGTGAATGGGTAGTTAGAGGAGACAAGGGACAGCTGGGGGAAAGCGGGGGAGAAAAGGTAACCTAACACGACCAGCAGAGGGAGACAGGGTGAAGGGAAAGGACAGAGACAAGACAACATGACAGTACATGACAGTACCCCCCCACTCACCGAGCGCCTCCTGGCGCACTCGAGGAGGAAACCTGGCGGCAACGGAGGAAATCATCAATCAGCGCACGGTCCAGCACGTCCCGAGAGGGAACCCAACTCCTCTCCTCAGGACCGTACCCCTCCCAGTCAACTAGGTACTGATGACCACGGCCCCGAGGACGCATGTCCAAGATTTTACGGACCCTGTAGATAGGTGCGCCCTCGACAAGGATGGGGGGGGGGGGGGGGGGGGAAGACGAGCGGGGGCGCGAAGAACGGGCTTAACACAGGAGACATGGAAGACCGGGTGGACGCGACGAAGATATCGCGGAAGAAGAAGTCGCACTGCGACAGGATTAATGACCTGAGAGATACGGAATGGACCAATGAACCGCGGGGTCAACTTGCGAGAAGCCGTCTTAAGGGGAAGGTTCTGAGTGGAGAGCCAAACTCTCTGACCGCGACAATATCTAGGGCTCTTAGTTCTACGCTTATTAGCAGCTCTCACAGTCTGCGCCCTATAACGGCAAAGTGCAGACCTGACCCTCTTCCAGGTGCGCTCGCAACGTTGGACAAAAGCCTGAGCGGAGGGGACGCTGGACTCGGCGAACTGAGATGAGAACAACGGAGGCTGGTACCCGAGGCTACTCTGAAAAGGAGATAGCCCGGTCGCAGACGAAGGAAGCGAGTTGTGGGCGTATTCTGCCCAGGGGAGCTGTTCTGACCAAGACGCAGGGTTGCGAAAAGAAAGACTGCGTAAGATGCGACCAATAGTCTGATTGGCCCGTTCTGCTTGACCGTTAGACTGGGGGTGAAAGCCGGAAGAGAGACTGACGGAAGCCCCAATCAAACGGCAAAACTCCCTCCAAAATTGAGACGTGAATTGCGGACCTCTGTCCGAAACGACGTCTGACGGAAGGCCATGAATTCTGAAAACATTCTCGATGATGATTTGTGCCGTCTCTTTAGCAGAAGGAAGCTTAGCAAGGGGAATGAAATGAGCCGCCTTAGAGAACCTATCGACAACCGTAAGAATAACAGTCTTCCCCGCTGACGAAGGCAGTCCGGTGACAAAATCTAAGGCGATGTGAGACCACGGTCGAGAGGGAATAGGAAGCGGCCTGAGACGGCCGGCAGGAGGAGAGTTACCGGACTTAGTCTGCGCGCAGACCGAACAAGCAGCCACGAAACGACGCGTGTCATGCTCCCGGGTGGGCCACCA
This sequence comes from Oncorhynchus clarkii lewisi, assembly GCF_045791955.1. Lineage (NCBI taxonomy): Eukaryota > Metazoa > Chordata > Actinopteri > Salmoniformes > Salmonidae > Oncorhynchus > Oncorhynchus clarkii. Next base: position 25,182,630 of record NC_092164.1, on the reverse strand, counting down.
GAAACGCTGGCGAATGGAAGCAAGCGTACCCCGAACGCCAGGGTGGCCGGCTAACTTGGCAGAGTGAGCCCACTGAAGAACGGCCAGACGAGTAGGAACGGGAACGAAAAGAAGGTTCCTAGGACAAGCGCGCGGCGACGGAGTTTGAGTGAGTGCTTGCTTTACCTGCCTCTCAATTCCCCAGACAGTCAACCCGACAACACGCCCCTCAGGGAGAATCCCCTCGGGGTCAGTGGAGGCTACTGAAGAACTGAAGAGACGAGACAAAGCATCAGGCTTGGTGTTCTTAGAGCCCGGACGATAAGAAATCACGAACTCGAAACGAGCGAAAAACAGCGCCCAACGCGCCTGACGCGCATTAAGTCGTTTGGCAGAACGGATGTACTCAAGGTTCCTATGGTCAGTCCAAACGACAAAAGGAACGGTCGCCCCCTCCAACCACTGTCGCCATTCGCCTAGGGCTAACCGGATGGCGAGCAGTTCGCGGTTACCCACATCATAGTTACGTTCCGACGGCGACAGGCGATGAGAAAAATACGCGCATGGGTGGACCTTGTCGTCAGAGAGGGAGCGCTGAGAAAGGATGGCTCCCACTCCCACCTCTGACGCGTCAACCTCGACAACGAACTGTCTAGAGACGTCAGGTGTAACAAGGATAGGAGCGGATGTAAAACGATTCTTGAGGAGATCAAAAGCTCCCTGGGCGGAAACGGACCACTTAAAGCACGTCTTGACAGAAGTAAGGGCTGTGAGAGGAGCTGCCACCTGACCGAAATTACGGATGAAACGACGATAGAAGTTCGCGAAGCCGAGAAAGCGCTGCAGCTCGACGCGTGACTTAGGGACGGGCCAATCAATGACAGCTTGGACCTTAGCGGGATCCATCTTAATGCCTTCAGCGGAAATAACAGAACCGAGAAATGTGACGGAGGAGGCATGAAAAGTGCACTTCTCAGCCTTCACAAAAAGACAATTCTCTAAAAGGCGCTGGAGGACACGTCGAACGTGCTGAACATGAATCTGGAGTGACGGTGAAAAAATCAGGATATCGTCAAGGTAAACGAAAACAAAGATGTTCAGCATGTCTCTCAGGACATCATTGACTAATGCCTGAAAGACAGCTGGAGCGTTAGCGAGGCCGAAAGGAAGAACCCGGTATTCAAAGTGCCCTAACGGAGTGTTAAACGCCGTCTTCCACTCGTCCCCCTCCCTGATGCGCACGAGATGGTAAGCGTTACGAAGGTCCAACTTAGTGAAAAACCTGGCTCCCTGCAGGATCTCGAAGGCTGAAGACATAAGAGGAAGCGGATAACGATTCTTCACTGTTATGTCATTCAGCCCTCGATAATCTATGCAGGGGCGCAGAGACCCGTCCTTCTTCTTGACAAAAAAAAACCCCGCTCCGGCGGGAGAGGAGGAGGGGACTATGGTACCGGCGTCAAGAGCTACAGACAAATAATCTTCGAGAGCCTTACGTTCGGGAGCCGACAGAGAGTATAGTCTACCCCGGGGGGGGGTGGTTCCCGGAAGGAGATCAATACTACAATCATACGACCGGTGTGGAGGAAGAGAGGTGGCCCTGGACCGACTGAACACCGTGCGCAGATCGTGATATTCCTCCGGCACCCCTGTCAAATCACCAGGCTCCTCCTGTGAAGAAGAGACAGAGGAAACAGGAGGGATAGCAGACATTAAACATTTCACATGACAAGAGACGTTCCAGGAGAGGATAGAATTACTAGACCAATTAATGGAAGGATTATGACAAACTAGCCAGGGATGGCCCAAAACAACAGGTGTAAAAGGTGAACGAAAAATTAAAAAAGAAATGGTTTCACTATGATTACCAGAAACAGTGAGGGTTAAAGGTAGCGTCTCACGCTGAATCCTGGGGAGAGGACTACCATCCAGGGCGAACAAGGCCGTGGGCTCCTTTAACTGTCTGAGAGGAATGTCATGTTCCCGAGCCCAGGTCTCGTCCATAAAACAGCCCTCCGCCCCAGAGTCTATTAAGGCACTGCAGGAAGCTGACGAACCGGTCCAGCGTAGATGGACCGACAAGGTAGTGCAGGATCTTGAAGGAGAGACAGGAGTAGTAGCGCTCACCAGTAGCCCTCCGCTTACTGACGAGCTCTGGCCTTTTACTGGACATGAAGTGACAAAATGACCAGCGGAACCGCAATAGAGACAGAGGCGGTTGGTGATTCTCCGTTCCCTCTCCTCAGTCGAGATGCGGATACCTCCCAGCTGCATGGGCTCAGCACCCGAGCCGGCAGAGGAAGATGGTAGTGATGCGGAGAGGGAGGCGACGGAGAGCGCGAGCTCCTTTCCACGAGCTCGGTGACGAAGATCAACCCGTCGCTCAATGCGAATAGCGAGTTCAATCAAGGAATCCACGCTGGAAGGAACCTCCCGGGAGAGAATCTCATCCTTTACCTCTGCGCGGAAACCCTCCAGAAGACGAGCGAGCAAGGCCGGCTCGTTCCAGCCACTGGAGACAGCAAGAGTGCGAAACTCAATAGAGTAGTCTGTTATGGATCGATTGCCTTGACATAGGGAAGACAGGGCCCTGGAAGCCTCCTCCCCAAAAACAGATCGATCAAAAACCCGTATCATCTCCTCCTTAAAGTCTTGATACTGGTTAGTACACTCAGCCCTTGCCTCCCAGATTGCCGTGCCCCACTCACGAGCCCGTCCAATAAGGAGAGATATGACGTAGGCGACACGAGCAGTGCTCCTGGAGTAAGTGTTGGGCTGGAGAGAAAACACAATATCACACTGGGTGAGGAACGAGCGGCATTCAGTGGGCTCCCCAGAGTAACACGGCGGGTTATTGATTCTGGGCTCCGGAGATTCGAAAGCCCTGGAAGTGGCCGGTGGATTGAGGTGGAGATGGTGAACCTGTTCTGTGAGGTTGGAGACTTGGGTGGCCAGGGTCTCAACGGCATGTCGAGCAGCAGACAATTCCTGCTTGTGTCTGCCTAGCATCGCTCCCTGGATCTCGACGGCTGAGTGGAGAGGATCCGAAGTCGCTGGGTCCATTCTTGGTCGGATTCTTCTGTTACGGTGCGTGAATGAGGACCCAAAAGCGAATCAACTTAAACAGAGCTTCTTTAATTACCAAACATAGGTAGGCTCAGATGGACCGGCAGATTCCGACAGGACAGGACAAGGTTACAGCAAACATGACGACAGTCTGGTTCAGGCATGAATGACACAAACAAACAAGAATCCGACAAGGACAGGAGCAGAAACAGAGAGAGATATAGGGACCTAATCAGAGGGAAAAAAGGGAACAGGTGGGGAACGGGGTGAATGGGTAGTTAGAGGAGACAAGGGACAGCTGGGGGAAAGCGGGGGAGAAAAGGTAACCTAACACGACCAGCAGAGGGAGACAGGGTGAAGGGAAAGGACAGAGACAAGACAACATGACAGTACATGACATCAAGTCTCCGTATAAATGCCCCTGCACTGTGATAGTCTCAGAGGTCCATTAAAAGCGCAGAGAGCATCATGAAGAACAAGGAACACACCAGGCAGGTCCGAGATACTGTTGTGAAGAAGTTTAAAGCCGGATTTGGATACAAAAAGATTTCCCAAGCTTTAAACATCCCAAGGAGCACTGTGCAAGCGATAATATTGAAATGGAAGGAGTATCAGACCACTGCAAATCTACCAAGACCTGGCCGTCCCTCTAAACTTTCAGCTCATAGAAGGAGAAGACTGATCAGAGATGCAGCCAAGAGGCCCATGATCACTCTGGATGAACTGCAGAGATCTACAGCTGAGGTGGGAGACTCTGTCCATAGGACAACAATCAGTCGTATATTGCACAAATCTGGCATTTATGGAAGAGTGGCAAGAAAGCCATTTCTTAAAGATATCCATAAAAAGTGTAGTTTAAAGTTTGCCACAAGCCACCTGGGAGACACTCCAAACATGTGGAAGAAGGTGCTCTGGTCAGATGAAACCAAAATGGAACTTTTTGGCAACAATGCAAAACGTTATGTTTGGCGTAAAAGCAACACAGCTCATCACCCTGAACACACCATCCCCACTGTCAAACATGGTGGTGGCAGCATCATGGTTTGGGCCTGCTTTTCTTCAGCAGGGACAGGGAAGATGGTTAAAATTGATGGGAAGATGGATGGAGCCAAATACAGGACCATTCTGGAAGAAAACCTGATGGAGTCTGCAAAAGACCTGAGACTGGGACGGAGATTTGTCTTCCAACAAGACAATGATCCAAAACATAAAGCAAAATCTACAATGGAATGGTTCAAAAATAAACATATCCAGGTGTTAGAATGGCCAAGTCAAAGTCCAGACCTGAATCCAATCGAGAATCTGTGGAAAGAACTGAAAACTGCTGTTCACAAATGCTCTCCATCCAACCTCACTGAGCTCGAGCTGTTTTGCAAGGAGGAATGGGAAAAAATGTAGGTCTCTCGATGTGCAAAACTGATAGAGACATACCCCAAGCGACTTACAGCTGTAATCGCAGCAAAAGGTTGCGCTACAAAGTATTAACTTAAGGGGGCTGAATAATTTTGCACGCCCAATTTTTCAGTTTTTGATTTGTTAAAAAAGTTTGAAATATCCAATAAATGTCGTTCCACTTCATGATTGTGTCCCACTTGTTGTTGATTCTTCACAAAAAAATACAGTTTTATATCTTTATGTTTGAAGCCTGAAATGTGGCAAAAGGTTGCAAAGTTCAAGGGGGCCGAATACTTTCGCAAGGCACTGTATATATACTGTATATATAATAACTTGTCTGATTTACATCTAGTTTTCAGTACTCTGTTAGCCATAGTCGAGTGATCAAGAATCCTTCCACTTTATATCTACATTATTTATGCATTTTGCCACCAACGCAGTCGGAAGTCCTGAACAAAAACTTCACACTCTTCCAATTTTTTCTTCAGCGGTCTCCTGATACAACGTCCTCTCCTTAGTGATATGCTGAACACCGAGACACAGTCCCACCTAGCTACAGTCCCTCACAAATTAAAGTTAAATGAATGAGGCTCTCCGCATCCTGAAAGAAAATAGAAAAGTAGAGGCCTTAAAGTGAAAAATAAGTCATTAATCAATTATGTACCTCACCACCAGTCCTCCCACTCTCTCTTTCAACCCAAAGGTCCATGGGAAATGTCGAACAAGAGTTTTACATCACATAGTTGCCATCCCGTCGAGAGGTGCTGGTGGCGTTTAAGACATCTTTGTCTAATTCATAACAGCCTGGAGCATATAGCATGTCAGCCATCATACCTATCTAAATCCTATGCATTTTCCATATGGTTGACATTCTATTCCAGACTACTTTTGTAGTGATTGTAGCAATCTTCCTCCCAAAAAGAAAACATCAAGGTTCCCATGGAATTTACTTCAGTAGTTTCTCAACATAGTCTCAGTATAATTCCGATAACCCTAATATGATAGATAGTTTGGTGAAATTGGGAGAACGAACGTCGGTTGGTCACATCTTGGCTGTGCTTGAAATCAGGGTTGTTCTGCATTGTATCTCCTCCCTGTACTGGGGCAAAGCTTAATGAGGTGATAAGAAAGTGAACTTCAACTGATGCATTGTGATTTCCATTAAAGGTAACAAAAATAAAGCAGTTTCATGTGCAATGCCACCACTTAAAGACCACTATCCTGACTTTCATTCATTCGGTTAAACTACGTGCCAACAAACGCGGTAAGCATCCGTCATGCGGCGAACGTGCGCCACATCTTTTACGAAGGTTTGCCCTTAGAAGTGTTCTCTTTCTCCCACTCTAATCTTTTACTCTCAATATGGTTCACCTTCAATCTTTCAGATTTTCCCAAACTTTCAGTCATTCAGATGATCACTCATTTAGGTGACACGTTTTGTGGCAACAGCGTGTATATGTCAAAAGCCTTAGTTGAATAGAGGGCTCTGGATTTGGCCTCCACATCAAAGCTAAACTATCCGCCGGTTTAAAATGTGTCTAATATAAAACGAAAGTTGTGGGGTTCTGTCGTCGATTGTTTGCTTCGTGGAAGGATTTTGCTGAGGAGAAGTGACATGTAAAAGTTTATTAGATCAGTGGGAGAAGCAGGTAATGGAGGAAGCACTTTGACACACAAATCATTCATTGAGTCATTTACACCACAAATGTGTTGTCTACCTCCCTCTCTCTCTCTCTCTTCCCATCTTTCTCCCTCCTCTCTCTATCCCTCGCTGTCTCTCTCCCCCTTCCTGTCTCCATCTCGCTCTCCTTCCCCTCCCCCTCCCCCTTCTCAATCTCTCTCTCTCTCTCTCTCTCTCTCTCTCTCTCTCTCTCTGTCTTTCCATTTCTCTGACATGGCTGCATTCTTTGAGCAGTTTTGAACAGTTTTGAGCACGGACAGAATCCAGGTCCCTCCTGGCAGCCGGAGCCAGTTGAAGATCTGTGACAGATGGGGCGAAGTCACAAACTTGCCGCCCGGGGCGGAATCCATCCGCAGAACTTTCCAAAGTGTGCCCATATTTACCTGATCAGAGAGAAGAAGTGGTGGGAGAGGGGACCAAGAAGAGGGAAAGAGGGGGCGGAAGGGGATGGAAGAGGGCGGATGCAGGGGTGAGGGAGGCAGAAATCTGCAGGGGAAGCCAGAGAACTGGCTGCCTGTCATAGCTGACACCGAGCCATCTGCCACAAACCTGTGGCGGCTTCAGATCTCCCCTCCCTGCCACCACCCAGCCCCTAAATTAAACACAGATCTATACAGACCTTATGATGGCTACACATGGCACCAGCTTCACATGCAGGACAACTTTTCCTTTTGTATTTTCAGGAAAAAGGGAGAGGAACGTAAAAGCACCCTCATGTATCCCATATGTGGTGCCACATTGAATTTCCGGTTGAATCTGTTTTTATCCTTTGTACTGGATGACATGGTGCCGGAATTCTTTCCTTCTTCGACGTGATGGCGGCCAAGCCGCAGCCTTCAAACGCTCTCTACTTGACTGCGCCTCCACCTAGGTTGCCAGGTTATCGTGGTGTCTGTCCTCTGAGGGCCACAGGGGCTGAAGGGAGGATAAGAGTGCTTCTGGACTAATTGGGCATCCATCCATGCATTGTTTTTCAGGCGAGTAGGAGAGGAGAGGGGGAGAATGAAGGGTCTCGCTGCCTTGCTGCCTTGCTTTAGCAAATGAATGATTCCGGGTTTTTAAGTGAAGGTATTAATAAGGGTTCTGGCAGGTATTCCCATGATTCACAGTGTTACATTTGCATTTAATTAATCCTGAGGAAAGCTGGAAGATAAACAGCTGTAATTCAGACCAACACTGGGACCCTGCTGCCACCTATCTGATGAAATCAGAGCCAATATGTTTGTTTTATTTCACGTGATACACACCCTCCTCCCTCCCTCCTCTCTCTCTCTCTCTCTCTCTCTCTCTCTCTCTCTCTCTCTCTCTCTCTCTCTCTCTCTCTCTCACTCCTGTTCTCTCTAAGTAACATCCTCTTTCTCTTTCTGACCCCCTTTCGATCGGCAAGTCAGCTACTATGCAAATGACCAATACATTATTTATTTATTGTTATTTACAGAAAGTATACAGAAACGATATAAAGACAGCCTTGCTTGGTGCACTACTACCACTGTCTATTGCAATCCTAAATAGACTAGATCTTTTTGATATAACATGGTGATACCGCCCAATATTTCATTTTTTATAAAAAAAATAAAATAATTGATTCCTTCTATCCGTGATTATCCCTTCCTGTTGGGGACCTAATAATCCACTGTGATTAAGCTGCTAGCAGTATAGTAACAGGCATGAAACATGAGGTGGCAGATCTAACTGGTGAACAAAGGTGTGTTGTTGTGGCTACCAACTACGGCTTCCAATATCTGGGCTGTTACACCTTTTAGAGCTCGTGCTTTACTCAGTAATTAGCACATGCCTCCAGCCTTCTGAACGTGGCAAAGTAACGGTGTTGCTCCTCTCTTCGTAACGTTTTGTCCACTGTAGTGCCGACAGAGGGAAGAGACAGCAAGTCAGCCCGAGTCATTAGAGCCACCGTGGCTTTCGTCTGAGCAGCCCGCAGATCCTTTCCTCAAAATGGGTCTCCTTTCTTCGTCGTTATGTTCTCTGGCTTTCACATCCACTAGTTGTTTTCTTCTTTTTTTTTTGTACTTTGGAGCGCTTGCGGCATGCCACCGGGCCAAGAAGAAAAAAAAAGCTAGAAAAAAAGAAGTAGAAAGAGAAATGGTTAGGGGGAGGAGGGAAATAGGGACGATTGATAAGACACAATGCAATGTATCAACTCCAGTCATTTGAAACTCCGTGTGTGTCTGTGTGTAAATATATCTGAGCATGTGTGTGTGTGTGTGTGTGTGTGTGTGTGTGTTGCATTTAACTATGGTATTAATAGACTTTGCTGAGGTTACGTGGGCCCTTGGGTACGTGGTAGAACTGTCCTCCTACACAATCGAGCGTGCAGCTGTGATCTAGCCCGAGGCACACCTACCCACAGTCACTATCTAATGCATTTTACATTTTCACAGATGAAAAAGAGAGGAGAGGGGGGGGGGGGAAGAAAGAGATGGACTTTGCTCTCTTTGTTCCCTTTGTACCCTACGTCAGTTGACACATGGCGACTGTAGTGAAGGGTTTTGTGGCCCTCTAATCTGTAATTAAGGATTCTATGTACGTGGCCTCTGCATTGTGGCTGGTTCTCTGGTTGACAAATATTACTACGGGATCATGGACGTTAAATGGCTAAACTGGAATAACAATGGTTTTATGTGTACTGTGGGAATATTTGAATGTTGAGTAGTCCTGGAAAAAAAATGTTTAACTGTTCAATTGCTCTCCAGAGTTGAAGATTATTTCACTGATGGCCTCTGAAACGACCTAAATTATTGACGTTTATTTGGTCTATTTGTAATAATTCACTTCTCTCAACTTGTGAGGTGAGGAGGCCACACCATGAGCAAACATACAGTATACCCATAATAGCCTGTTGTTCAACTTTATTCTGCTATAATCTGAGCGTACAGTACTGTGGTGTTCTTTGTGAAAAGCTGCCATAACGCTCATAGAGGAAAATTTAATTCTTGACAAATCGGACTTCTGGGAGCTGAGATCTCTGCCAACTTCATTAGGCCTTTAAACTCGCAACAATCCATAAAGGGAAAAAATATTTCTCACTTTTACCCGGCCTGTAAACAAAAAAAATAGATACTTGTACAAATATTGGAAGTATCCCTGCAGCTGAGTGGACCCTACAGCGATTTTTTTTTGCTCCCTAGTCACTCATCACCAACTTCTAAATAACAGACTTGGCATAGGCATCGAGCTATCTCATCTCATACAGCTCCTGAATCAGAGTGTTAGGCTGGGGCTATGCTGACACGGAGATGCTGAGTTGCCAAAAAAAAATCACAAATCTCTAACCCCCCAACAACTGCCGGCCCGGTTCCCTTGTGTGTTTTCCGAGAGAGGTGTTTCCGGACATGCTGGCAGTCACGCTCTGATATCACCTTCTTTTGACCGGAATTCGGCCTCCCCGGCATTTCCCCGTGTTCCCATCTGTTTCCCTGTGAGCGAAGCGGAGCGCCGGCACACCTAGCTCCAAGACTGCTTAGCTTAGCTGCAGAGCAGACAGAGTGAGCCTGTGGGCCATGCTGTCTGATGGGCCTTGGCCCTGCATCCTCTCTGACCCCCTACTCCTCAGACTCTACCAGGAGGCCTTAAACTAACAGGAGTTTTGTATTTTTCTGGATGAATGGTAATGCGATATATGAGTTCCAATTCCTCTGCTAGGAGGGTGTCTTGTGTTATAATTATATTATAATTATAATTATGTATTTGTTGTTGGTAAGTTTAAAGGTATAAGGTATGCATTTATTGGCAATATTTGTACATTTGTGAGATATGGATTGAGAAAGTGGACTAGGTGCCCGTTGAGGAGCTCCACAGCCTGTCTCTACAGTACCTCCCTGTTGTTCTATCTGCACTCCCTCCTCTCAAGATACTACTTTTCTGAACTGCCTATCATCTACAGCTGTGGAAGACAATGGCCCAAGTACGGCCAGATCCCTACATTAGTTTTGTTAAACATTTATTTGTTGAGTTTGTTTTTATAGCGACTTTGGGATTCTACTTGTCATGAAAAGCGTGATATACAATAAGAATACATTCCCGTGCATGTATTTGTATGTCAGTTGCAAAATAGGTATCTCTGTTACGTGTTGATTGTTAACCAATCTACAATAATATGCATTATCCTCTGTATATTACTTTTGAAAGGGTTATCAATCCTAAACCCAATTCAAGTCCCAAACCACTGATGTCTCCTGATATTTACTCTACAGTGTGTCCTTTAATGACAAAGAGTTCTTTCCTCCTTGATGCAGGAACGGATGTCTTTTTATGTCACTGTAGTTGAACGAAATCAGTTAAAGTAATGCCTTTGTTCTATTTGTTATGGGCATCTAACTAAAGGGCCTTTGTATTAACTTCCCAAACTTCACATTACAAAGGGTTTTTTATTCAAATCTTGAAGGGGTACGTAAATCAAGTTTTACGTACAGTAGCAGCTACATTTGGTCTGTGTCCCAAATGGCACCCTATTCCCTTGACAGTGCACTACTTTTGACCTGGGCCCATAGGGCTCTTGCCAAAAAAATAGTGCACTTCCTAGGGTGTAGGGTGCCATTTTGGGCATATCCTTGATCTTCAATCTTCCAGAGGGACTTCTCTTCCCACCCCTATCTCCTGAACCCCATCACCTGAAGGACTATAGGCTCTGCCAAGTCATTCCTCAATGTGGCACACTCAAGTGCTTTCACATGGGGGTCCTCTGCACTGTGTGTTCTGGAAGGCCCCCAGAGGTTTCCCAAGGTTCACTTTCTGCACTGGATACAAAAAGAAAATGGTACTGCAATAACAGTGGATAGCACATTTACACCAAGTTTCCTGCCTAGCCCTCGCTAACACGACAGAAAGAAGCAATTGCGGGAGGGAAACCTTAAACGCTGTGCAATGCTACCTCACTATCTACCTTTTATACCTAATAAAGAGAACTTCAATATATATCCATTACCCCCACAGCAGTGCAGAACAAATTAGCTCTAATAGGGTTTCCCTTTCCCCTACCGTCATTTTCAACATTTGCTTTGAAATTTCAATTTGGTTTTGCTTAATGTTAAAGTTCCCCCACAATGTACTATACAGCAATATGATACCAATTACAGTGACTGGAAACATGAAATGAAAAACATTAGCACAATATTAGACTGAAAAGCAGCCGTTCGAAACAAGTCCCATCCAAAGCAGCAAGCGTATCGCATGAGATAGGAAACGTGCACAGAGAGATACTTGAGGACTAACAGCTTAGCTGTGGTTCATTATCAAATCATGAATACAACCACTTTTGTTACCTTGTAGTTACAGTCTTATTTCATTCCTTTATTAAGTCAGTTAAGAACATATTCTTATTTACAATGACAGCCTACCCCGGCCAAACCCGGACAACGCCGGGCCAATTGTGCGCCGCCCTATGGGATTCCCAATCACGGCCGGATGTGACGCAGCCTGTGTTTGAACCAGGGACTGTAGTGACTTCACTTGCACTGAGAGATGCAGTGCCTTAGACCGCTGCGCCACTCGCGGGAACATACAGTGTCTGCCCTCGCTGAATTCATTGTTATCCTTTCAAGCATCTGTGTCAGTTTGAATACTACAACAAAAATATCACAAGGACACACAGGCGGTGTATTAAACTTAATCCAGCACCTGCCAACTGCATTTACCACCCCTTCATACCGTGTATAACACTCCACCTACTCCCCGAGCTGTGCTGTATGTGTGAGAGAGCAAGCGGGTGATTCTAAAAAGATCTCTCCCACACGGTCAGAGTCGCAGGTACCTCTTCTGTTCCACATGGGCCACCGTATATCTCCTAGTCCTGTGGGACCGAGAGACATGGCAGCACGTTGTGACACCTGATGTCAGATTTCTCTCTCAGGCGCCCCTCACCATCCTGCGCGGGGAGGTGGGAAACCAGATGGCGGGATTCAGACCGGCGAGTAAACGACACACGTGTCCATGGCATGATGATCAGCGAGCGGCGCTACGCCCGCTACTACACTTCCTGTCTGCTCTCCCACCTCTCTGTCACAGCAGTTGGTGTCACTATGCCTTCTGCATTCAGGGCCCCCGTGAACAGATTGGACAGTCTGCTGTTAGGATCATTCACAACACTGTCAGAATGTCCACTGGAGCTTCGCCCACAATAGGGAATGAGTCAGATTCAAGACTCTCTATGAAGCATTTTGGGATTTTAGGGAATTGATTCAATTGACTGATTTGATGAATTCAACTTTGGGCATTGTCAGTTATGCATATCATATATATGGTATGTGGTATCTTCTTGAAATATCTACTGTATGTAATATATGCTATTGATATAAAATATACATATATTTTACATTTGTTTTTTGTTTTTTAAATTTTGTCACTATTGAATATTTATGTCTGTCTTCATATTGGTTGCTTCTTCATTGATTGGCTTTTTATCATGTCTTGCCCCCAGCTTTCTCCCACTGCACTTCCCAATCGCCCTGTCACAAGGTCTGGTGTGAATAGCCATATCATGTTATGGGGCTGACCACCTACTGTAGACTATTTAGCCATCAGCATTCGTCCCATTTCATGGCCCTCCACTATAGGTTTCCGCTATAGGTGGAACCATAGCGGAAATATCCCCACCTCCAGCGGCTACTGTCCAAGCTCATCAACTAGAACACTTCACCAGATCTAGGACACAAACTAATTACTCAATGATACTTGCACAATGTCCCCACTACTCTTCATCTCAAATGCCACCTCTCTTATAAATGTCATATGAACATCCATAAAACAATAACGGATGCCCCAGTCTCAGGAGCATTGTCTTGTTTCTTTGGCAGTAGCTCTACCCTAATCTCTTTCTGTTGCTGGAGACAGTTTTTTTTCCCCCACCTAATTGGAGGTGCCTATAGACAGATGAACCTGAGGTACTGAAATCTTGCCTTGCCTGAGGGAGTTCATAAAGCCTGACATATGGTCGTGTGGCTGCAGCTCTTGACTCAGTCATGCAACACACAGTATCTAATCACATTTTCAATTGCCTCAACAACTTCAGGGTTGATTATCAGCTACTCATGTGGCTTGAGATGGGCAACACTCTAAATGCAGTTGGAAATGCTCATCTTGAGTGCCGGTGATTAAAATTTGACCCCTTGACTAGAGGGTGGGTCTGTGGGCTGTCTGTGTGTACCAGAACTCATTAGAATCCCGCTTCTATTAACAGATGCTTGCCAGGGCCGGGGTTCTGAAATCGTTGTCATGACGAGGAAAGATGTCATTCTTCCAAAACCCAAACATGTCTCTACATGTTTTCTAACATTATTATTTAAACCTTTTTTTAAACTTTACTCTACAGAAGTTAGTCTACAATTGAACATCTACTGTGAACTTCATTGGGGGTTCACCCAAAAACCGAACAGAAAGTGATGGAGAAATCTAAATGTTTTGAACATTTTGGAGGGAAAATCGAGAGAAAAGGGACCACCAGGTGCAGGCTCTCCACCTCACTCAACAGAAGCTGCTTTTCTCCTCCAATAACCCAAAGCAGGGAGAGAGATGGCACTTCCAGTAGTTGCGCCAAAAGACATTTCAAGTGTGCACTTCAAAGACTGCTTGGATTATATTCGCATACAGTGTATCCTGAGGGAAACCTTTGAAGGAAAAGTACTGCAGAGCTGCTTGTGGCCATCGAGAGAGTGTTTGTGTGTCTCTGTGTGTGTTTTGTTTGTTTGTCTAAACCCATTTTGCTCACCACACTCACCACCATGCTGTTGGGGTCTGGGGTTTCTACCAAACGCCGTGAGATTTCAGCTATGCATATTCTGCTTTATTTACCCAATTCATTTCTATCCCTGGAAAAATGGTTCCTCAATGGCATACTTTAAGCAGTGTTGGGGATGCTACTCTGAAAATATAGTTTATCAAGCTACCAATTACATCGCACTGGTAGAAGTTAGGTTGCTCTAAAGCTACCGTTAAGAAAAATATAGTTACTTTGAAAAAGTAGTTCACTACATCCAAACTATTTCTTGAAAAATTATACTATCTACATCTGAAATGTCATGGACTACAAATTCCAATGACAGATCACTCTGGGATCATATGGTAACAGGTTTGAAGTGATAATTAGGCAGGTCTAATACCCCAAAAAAAGAAGAAAATTCTTGCCTTACTTCGCCTATATTTCCCTTTTGCAAAAAAATGGTGTGTATTTCCAGTAGTTAGCTACACCCTATCAAGTGCAACTACCACTAAGCTACTGCCAAATTAAGTTACATTACTAGTTGATCTACATGTAGTTCACTACTCCCCAACATTGCATGCCTTTTATGCAAATGGAGATCTGCAGAAATGTATTTAGTATTGGTGCCATTATAGGCAAGTGAAGTTACTTTGTCATTTTTGGGTTCACAATTTAATTGAGGAAGGGAACAAACATCTTCACGGACACCTGCAACCAACGGGTGCCATTATGCCAACTCCAACAGGAAAAACGGCTGAAAAGGCTGAAACTAATAGAAACACTGAAGCCTATTATCATAGTTAAACCCACATCAGTTAGAGGCCTCAATCACTACTCCCTGTGTCGCCTTCACATACAGATGGTGGCATTTGTGGCATTTGTTTCAGGTGGCTCCCCACATAAAGAGACGTTTGGAGAAAAAGAGTAGGGGGACTTCTTGGCTGAAAGGACAAGTAAGTAATAGGATTTGTACATTGTCCTGGAGGTTTGGAGGTTGGTTCACCTTAAAGCTGCTGGAAGGGATTAGCAGTAGCTGCTCCGGAGCCATTCGAGGTGGGCACAGTTGCCTTTTTGCATTTCAATCGAGCCATCATTGCACGTGGAGGGACCACAGTAGAAAATGTGCCTGTTATATTTCACAACGGCAGTGGTGGTGGCAGTTTGAGTTTCATTCTGGCTATTGGGCTGGCTCCCCTTGCTCCCAGTAATCACGGGTAAACAAAGAGTGGCATTGTGACTTTAGCCCCTTCCTCTTAAATGGTGGTAGAGTCCGGGTTGACCTGAGGAGAGCAACAAGGCTGCACCACATGGGGCTAGCGAGGGGGGGGGGGGGGGGGGACGGGACGCATTCCGCCAGATGAGGAGTGACACGGGGTTCGAAGGTTAATTTGTGTAACAGTCTAATTTGCATACAAATGAAAAATGACATAATTTTTCTGTTCTCCCAAACTTTCAATGTCATCCACATCAAGCGGCCCCATCAGCGTTCCCTGGCCGTTTGAAGAATATTCATCACTTCTGAAGATGGGGCACCTTGTTTGCTATTAATCTCTACTGCAGGTCAATGACTTCATTTGCCCAACTTTATCAGTGGTGCCATTTCCTTTTTTTTCATAGTTCGGTCTCTTTGTAGCCCCCTTTTTCTAAAGTGTTCGTATTGCCTTTCTTCATACAGAGTGGATAAGCTTTTTAAGCACAACAAAGGCACATTAACTCTGTTCTCGGGAAACAGTTTTGAAGACATAAATGAATTACTTGAGACAGAAATATATCCAGCCCTCTAGATTGCTCTCTCTTTCCCCTTCTCCCTCAACACCCTTCTCCAACTTCTTGAGAGATTTCCTCTCTCCAAACGTTTTTTTCCCCTCTCCTCGTCTTGATTGGATGGATTGTTTTTCTAATCCAATGGAAATTACTTGCAATAAGGGTCACATAATCATGGCAAAAGTGTGACGGCAAGAGTGAAGTGACTATTTCATAGTGAGTGTATGCGTGTGTGTGTGTGTTCGAGTGCGTGTCTCTCTGCGTGCGTACATGTGTGTCCGCGTAAGATTCCACCTTACCATTCTTCCACCGTGTCATTCTCCCCATTCTGTTCTCCTCTCATGTCTGACACTGTGTGAGGGGAGAAGCTACTCCAGAATAAGAAAGCCAAATCCATGCATTGTCAGAGACTTTCGTTACAATAACGGATTTACAGTGCTTTCTGTCTGGCTCAAACTCTCTGCCTGACTGTGATCACTGAATAAGACCAGTCTGCATTAGAATGTCTAGTATGGGAAGCAGAGTGGAATTCCTGGTAATCAGATGTCTGACACACAAATCAAGCCTCTTGAGAACCTTCGCACAACTTCCACACAGTTCTGAAATTCTAATATCGTGGACATTCTTAGAGCCAGAGCTATATGCCAAAGACTAACTGAAGATGTCCCTCTTTTCCCCTTTTATCTCTGAGACGCAGTGCTGCCTCTTTGCTCGTTGGAAGTCCTCTTAGGTTCCCGGAAGGTGGAGAAACTGTTCAGCTGCATTGACAGTCCAGTCCGATGGACAGGGGAGTGTTGTTTTTCAAAGGGAATCATATTCATTGAATTAAACTTAATTAAACTTATTTAGAATCACTTCTTTGTGAGGCTCTAACGACTTTAATGGGACTTAATGGACTTCATCTGGCAGCTGTACGAATGATGTACTGCATTTCCTCGTCGTAAACAGCATTCGCTTTTTATATGGAGAATAAACAGACGGAGAACAGAGCATTGAACACTGTCACAAGCTGAACATCTAGCTCCATGTAATCAACGACGTGTGCAATATGCTACTTAAGCAATGTAGTTTTGTGTTTTGCTAGATTGCCTTGACTACTGTAAGGCTATGATAAATTGTATTCGTGATAGTTTATTTGGAGTGAATACATCCACAAGGAATGAAATAATGAACAGTTCCTTCTTTTTATGCCATTTATGTTGATTTGCCTTCACAAGTATTTGTCCTCCGCACATTAGAATGTGACCAAGTCTGTGTAAGTACGAAGACATCGCTGTGCAGTTTACTAGCACCGTGATTAGGCGACACAGATCAGAGTCATATACACATCTGATTGATTCTGTCTTCAAAAATGTACGCGGAATTCGACGGGAACTTTGAGAATAACCCTGCTCCATTAAGCCATGCCACTCCCTTCAAAAAGATCAACCTGAAGGAGACGAAGAAGAAGATGGAAGAAACAGAGACAGCAAAAGAAAGAGAGATGGGATGAGTTTGTGTAAGGCATCAGAAGATAACACGTCTTGTGAACCATTGTTTGGATCTTTATGCAAAACCTTTGTGATTTGAACGCTTGATCCCCCATAGGCAAAGGAGTTCTGGGTATTGATCTGCACTGAACGGAAAGGCTTCATCGCTCAGTCCTCACCTGCCCTCTCTTGGAGGAGTTACTACCCAGGACCGGAGCACCCTCGTCTGGGTAGCAGCCAGAGATTATGAAGAGATGACCTATACAACCTCATGAGCTTGAGGTACAGAAGGAAACCAGAGAGTGTCTAATTAGTGGTGATCAAAGACAGGGGCTTTATCCCCAAAACAAACCTGCACATTTGAATGTGGTTAGGAAGAAGAAGAAGAAAAAAAGGTTTCAGGTTTTTGAAGTTTGTAAGAAGTGATACTTTTTAATGATATGCAGGCCTTTATGCTTTCCTTTACTCTCTCACTGGCTCCCACACACACACGCACGCGCACACGCACACGCACACACGCAAGCTTTCTCTCTCTCTCCCTGTCTCTCTCTGTCTCTCTCTCTGTCTCTCTCTCTGTCTCTCTCTCTGTCTCTCTGTGCCTCGTTCTCATTCTCTCTCACTCTTTCGGTCACACTCACTCACATTTCCCTCTGTGTGTGTGTGTGTTCACACAATTAACTCTACATAACAGCCACAGTGAGGCACTAACTCTGGATCTCTGACACACTGAAATATAAGCATCCATTGCTTGACACATGCGTGAGCAAACCATACTTGATGAAACTGGACCGCAGCTAATATACTTGACACAGTTCAGTCTTGAGGTCAACCTTCCTGTTGATAGGGTTAACCTTATCTTTGACCTCTTATGACCCCTTCTAGTGCGTTGATCTAACCCACTAGCTGCTATTTTGATAGTTGTCTGCTGCTACATCTCTAATGCACTTTCCTTTTTGTCAATTAACATCCTCTATCAATTAGGTCATCAAATTGATTAACCAATTGACCCTTTTGGACCGAATCTAAGCATCCCCATTACAAGCATGTCTAAAGGAATAAAAGTCAATTGGAATTGATGAGGAGCTGCAAATGGGGTCTACTGCATTGGCATATGTGACAATTCATCTCATTAACTGTCAAATGTCCACTCAAAATGTGAGAATTACATAGTTATGAATATCATATCTGAAATGTTATTGCACTGACTATATATACTGATACTCAACCTC
The DNA here is from genome assembly GCF_045791955.1 of Oncorhynchus clarkii lewisi. Classification (NCBI taxonomy): domain Eukaryota; kingdom Metazoa; phylum Chordata; class Actinopteri; order Salmoniformes; family Salmonidae; genus Oncorhynchus; species Oncorhynchus clarkii. The sequence continues at coordinate 25,164,336 of NC_092164.1, read as the reverse complement.
TGCATCTTATACCCCCAGAGCACCACACAATATCAAATAGACATGATACCCTGCAAACGTTAAATTAATTCCTTATAAATATATTTCTCTATAGCCATTAGATATTTTTTCATATTAGGTTAACTCATTTTGCTCACAGCCACCCTGCGTTTGTGGCTCTTTTTAATCTTAATGAAAGCACTGGCAGGACGGCAATTTTACGCTACAATTTTGCTGCATATATTTTCAAAAATATTAGTCACGTGCCTTTGGCCTCAAAGCTTAAACAAGTTCACTGTCTCCCTTACACCAGAGGTACTTGTGGCAAAAACAATTGAGACAAGAGTTACAGTATCTAACGTTGTAAGAAAAGGTACAAAACCTACATTTTGTAGAATGTTCAGGTGAATTGTAGTAAATCTGTAACACAAGAAAACAGATGACATTTTAAGAAATACATTTCCTGAGGCAAACACAAATGTGTATTTACTTCTATGACTGAGCTATACATCATTTCCTGCTTAGCCGTCAGTCAATATTGTCATTATCACATTTAGGCAGAGGTGCAAAATATAGCATTCACCCCCCCATATCATCCTATCTGCATACTAAATTCAGTGTTGCAGGAATCCTGGCCAACGTGAATCCTTTGGACTGGCAGCTACTGAAAAGCGATATGTGTATCACCCCCGCCTCCTCAGTTCCCCCCGAGGGATGGGAATAAAATCAGACGTGCAGGTGTAACGTTGCTTTGGAGTAGCATTATACATCCATTGAGTGGTTAGTCGGGGGGTTGGAGGCTCGTGTCTCGGGTTCTGTTTCTATTGCCTTTGTGCATTAAGCATTCCCTTGTCCAAAAAGAAAAGCCTGACCTAAATATGGCTGAAAGACACAACATGTGACCTGTTTAGTGCTCCCTGTCATGCCCTAGAGCCATGGCAGGGACTCTATTAGTGGGAGAAAGCACAGATGCTACCAGATAGCCAGCATATTGTCCAGAGATGACCCATGTATAATTGCACAAAGTTCAATACACTCAGGTCTACAATTGAATTGCATTGACCACCTTTGCTTGCTGCACACTGGATTTGGATTTAAGGTGGATACAGATCTAGCTATCTTTCTGAAACAGAATCACAACCAAGGCATTGTCCTAAAATATTGAACATTGCAATAGCCTTATGCATTGTATGATCCAAGCCATACCATTTCACTACACTCGCCATTTATTACTATTTGATTCTGAAATGCATATTTCATATGGAAATCAAGCTTAGAATGTGTGCACAAATCTCAGCTAGATGAATCAACTAATGAAATCAAGTAGCCTACTGTAGTACTGCGTACTATAACAAAAGAGAATATGTCTGCAATATGGTTTCCCCTCACAAATGCAAATGCATCCGATGGCTATGAAAAAGCTGTCTGTACTCATTTGTAGTGGCCAGCCCGGGGATAAATGAAATCACTCAAATCTTCAATCTTCCCTGCAGCTGTTAGCAGAATCGGAGCCCAGGTAGTGCTTGGGGCCTGTACAGGCAACCAAGCGACAGACATGGTGCATGGAGACACACGCCGTGGTGCAGATGCTGAGTATGTTAGTGCTACACACCATGTTTCTGCCTAATGTCACTACTTGGGCTTCAGACACAATGTTGTTGGTTTGTAGAGACATTTAAAAAAAAAACAAAAAAAACAATGCAACTATCTATATAATTAAAATGTATTACATGCGCAAGGACAGAATTATGAAAATGATCATAAAAGGTCATTTAACCATGAAACTACATGATCTGATATCATGAATGGTCATTCCACCTTAAATGTTAAAGGTACTCCCCCTCATTAATGTCAAGTTGCTCAATTGTTTTTTGTAGATGCTCGATTCATATTGATCATAACTCAACCGTCTCTAGACTGCAGTTGGTAATGTGATCAATAGATATGTTTGCCGAGGCACGGCTAGGGTACCAGCATCCATACGCTTTCCAAATGGATGTATAGTGGAATGAAAGGGTGGGCTAGCAGTGATCTTCCTTTCCAATGCATTGAGCTAAGATGTACTGCGATAATAGCAGTTGAGTGATAGCCACAGGCATTGGAGATGGACCATCAGGCTGTTTTGAGGCAGTATTATGGTACCAGATCATATTGACTATTGCTGAGTGTGTTGATGTTTGCAAGTATACACCTTCTAGTAAATGCACAGGTGCAGTCATGGAAAACAGGAGTTTAAACAAGTCCAAATGGAATGTGGGAAATGTACACTAACTTGATGTTGATCTCCTGAAATGCATAAACCTATTCCACGCTAACGATAATTCACAATGGGCAAGAGGCGAGTCTTTTCCACTTCATTTGATCAGTCGTTAATCATTTCTTGAAGATAATGATTGATTAAAAGATGGCCACTCTCTGGAAAGGCACAAATCATTAATAAATGAACAAAGTGACAGAGCACCGTGGGGATTTTCTGTCATTAGTGTGAGAAGTAAAAATATACACCTGATTTAAATTGATATTTTTTTTTATTTTTTTCAATTGTGGAATAAAATTCCATTTAAAATGAGCCCTTATTTGCTTTTCATACGAGTCAAACTCGGCTCGTCAGATATTACAATCTTAGGTTTTACTGTGGGTGTGTGCATGTGTGAGTGTATAAATGGTCACCGGTATGAGAGAGGACCTCAGGGAACATTGTGATAATGAAGCTGTGTGTGCAGTTGTGTGTGTATTGTTGTCTATATACAGAAATTAAACTGAGGTGTGTGTGTGGGGGGGGGGGGTGGGTGACAGATCTAGAGCTTGAAAGGTTTTAAGGTCAATAAACAAACAGGGCATTGATTTCTTGTCACTCTCCCCATTCGCAGGAAACGCAGCTTTCAGAAACGTTCAGTCCCTTTATCATAGACCTGTTATGTTCATCCCTGCTTATGGTGAAAACCTCCCTCTCTAAAGAAATACCCTAATTAATAGCTGCACCCAGACATCTCCAGAGAGGAGGGTATCTAAAGCAGGCCAATAGGAGTGATTGGTAATAATTTTATTGGAGAGGGATGAGAAGGAATGATGTTCTCCTCTCTGATAGATGAGCAGAAGGCTATAGGCCTGCTGATCGAAGCCGACTGTGTGTTTATGAGTCTCGACAGAGAGAGGGAACAGCGGAGGGAGAACAAGTGTGGATTCCTCCTCGGCACAGCTCGCTTCAAACCCATCCAGGGAAATTTTTATTTGTTCTTTTCATGTGACGAATCGCAGGCAACAACCCTGGACGTTCTTTTTTATTTTACGATCATAACGGTGCTAAGCTTTTCTTCTTCTTTTTTTCCACTTGCCTCATTCTCCTTCCTCAACAAAAGTGGGAAAATGGAAATGCTTTTTGTGTGTTTTTAATCCTTCCACACTTTAATTGGCCTTCTCTTTACTGTGAAGTGGGTTAAAGCAATGGCGAGATGAAACAAGTGTTAGGTTGTGTGCTGCTAGGGTGACACACGGTGTTACCAAGCGTGAACAGTTGACCTGATATTTAAAGCCTTCACATTTGCAATTAAAACTACAGGATCAGGGGGTTATTTCAGTTTTGGAAATGGAAATGGTCTTCTCTTACCAATTCATATTGCTACTTTTGTCTTTTTATTTATTATTTATTCCACAATATGATTAGGCTTGCATATGTTATGTGTTTGAAACCATTTTCAGATTTGTCTCTGGTCCAGATATCTCTTCGGTAAGTGTGATCGATATGGACATGGATTGGACTGACAACCGTCTGGTGGAGTCGGTAAAAGGGGGTCATTGACAGCCTTCTATCTGACCAGAGTGCACTATTTCACGTTGGCTTGTGTCCCAAATGGCACCCTAGTCCCTACATAGTGCACTACATTTGATCAGGGTTCACAGGGCTCTGGTCAAAAGTACTGTCCTGTGTAGTGAATAGGGTGCCATTTGGGCCGCACATCTTGTGTTAGAGGGCCAATTGAGTACTACCTTTGCTCAGTATGTGTCATAGAAACACACACTTTAGGGCCTTACGTACCTCCTTTATTTATCTGAGGGGAAAGAGGTGGGAGCACATCCTTTGTGTGTCTTCTACTAGTGACTTCCCATGAAATGTTGGCCTAGTTTCCTCCATTGAAACCCTATGATAGGTACCAGGATTAGCAACACTGAGTATTGATCCCACATTCTTTTTTTTTACTATGTCCACATGGCAACCAGTCAATATCTTAGAGGCTTTGATTTCTTTGTGCTGGTGTTACAGTGGAGGAAAATGTCAAAATGTCCTCGAGTTACACTGTCATGTGTTATCAATGTTATCAATGTTATCAATGTTATCAATGTGCCGACATAGGTATTAATAGCCACATGGGTAAGAGAGTACAGTTTATTTAACTTCTTGATCCTACTTGAGACGCAGATGTCTCAACTAGGCACCTAGAAATGCAAATGCGCTACGCTAAATGCTAAATGTACTCGTTAAAACTCAAACGTTCATCAAAATACACATTCAGGGTATAGAATTAGAGCTACACTCGTTGTGAATCTAGCCAACAAGTCAGATTTTTAAAATGCTTTTCGGCGAAAGCATGAGAAGCTATTATCTGATAGCATGCAACACCCCAAAATGCCTGAATGCGACGTAAACAAAAGATTTAGCGTACCCGGCGATACACAAACGCAGAAATAAAATATAAAACATTCATTACCTTTGACGAGCTTCTTTCTTGGCACTCCTATATGCCCCATAAACATCACTATTGGGTCTTTTTTTCAATTAAATCGGTCCATATATACCCAAAATAGCCATCTATGGAAGCTGTGTAATTCAGAAAAAAAACATTGTTTTAAAACGCAGCGTCATTTTTTAAAATTAAAAAAGTCGACGATAAACTTTCACAAAACACTTCGAAATACTTTTGTAATCCAACTTTAGGTATTAGTAAACGTTTATAATCTATCAAAATGATTACAGGGCGATGTGTATTCAATAGCTCCTCGTCTTCAAATCAATGGCCGACAATGTGCACTTCAAAACATCCTGGCGGAGACCGGAAGAAATGGAATCCAGTTGGTTGGATTTACCAACAAAAAACTCCCCGGATAATGACGACAATGGCGACATCGTGTGGAATCTGTAGGAATTGCATGCAGGTCCATAATTAATTTTGTGCCCTTTTAACAATCCATGAAAGTGACGCATGGATATTATTTTTAGCTTTCAGTGAGCAGTTTTTCTTGCGCTTTTCGATGAAACACACGATCTGTTATAGTCACGGCCGTGATTTAACCAGTTTTAGAAACTTCAGAGTGTTTTCTATCCACACATACTAATCATATGCATATACTATATTCCTGGCATGAGTAGCAGGACGCTGAAAAGTTGCGCGTCCTTGTTCATAGAACAAGCGTTCCAATTTGGCCTACTGAGTTTTTGCCTAAAATAATATTATTTCTCTGTCTACAACAGAAGTGAATCACAAAAATGTAAATTAAGTTAAAATTAAGTTATGCATTTTTTTTAAAATTAACTTCTTGATTCTACTTGAGACGCATATGTCTCAAGTAGGCACCTGGAAATGCAAATGCGCTACGCTAAATGCTAAATGTACTCGTTAAAACTCAAACCTTGATCAAAATTCACAAGCAGGGTATTGAATTAAAGCTACACTCGTTGTGAACCTAGCCAACAAGTCAGATTTTTAAAATGCTTTTCGGCGAAAGCATGAGAAGCTATTATCTGATAGCATGCACCACCTGAAAATGCCTGAATGCGACGTAAACAAAGACTCTGCTTATCCGACGCAGCACAAAACGCAGAAATAAAATATAAAACATTCATTACCTTTGACGAGCTTCTTTCTTGGCACTCATATATGCCCCATAAACATCACTATTGGGTCTTTTTTTCGTTTAAATCGGTCCATATATACCCAAAATAGCTTTCTATGGAAGCTGTGTCATTCAGAAAAAAACATTGTTTTTAAACGCTGCGTCATTTTTTTAAATTAAAAAAGTCGACGATAAACTTTCACAAAACACTTCGAAATCCTTTTGTAATCCAACTTTAGGTATTAGTAAACGTTTATAATCTATCAAATGATTACAGGGCGATGTATATTCAATAGCTCCTCGTCTGCAAATCAATGGCTGCCAATGTCCACATTTACAACATCCTGGTGGAGACTGGAAGAAACGGAAGCCAGATAGTTGGATTTTCCAACAAAAAATTCATTTGAAAATGACGACAATGGCGACATCGTGTGGAATTTGTATGAATTGCATGCAGGTCGATATTAAATTTTGTCCTCTTTTAACAACCCATGGAAGTGACTTATGGAAATTATTTTTAGCTTTCAGAGAGCAGTTTTTCTTGCGTTTTTTCAATGAAACACACAATCTGTTATAGTCACAGCCGTGATTTAACCAGTTTTAGAAACTTCAGAGTGTTTTCTATCCACACATACTAATCATATGCATATACTATATTCCTGGCATGAGTAGCAGGACGCTGAAAAGTTGCGCGATTTTTAACAGAATGTTCGAAAAAGGAGGGGGTAGAAGTAAGAGAGAGGAGAGGCTGTACTTTATTTTGATATGAGACTCCCCTCACAATGTGTCTTTATCTTCAGACCAAATTGTCTTTACAAATTAGGAGGCTTCATGGGTGAGAAAACAATCCAATCCTGAAATATCTAGCTAACAACAACACCAAAACCTAACTATATTAATTGGCAGTATTGACGCCAAATCGATTAGTCAGTAAATAAATGTCATATTATTTTCTCTAAATGAAAACATAAACCAAGTCTGGCTATCTAGCCGGTAAGCTGTAGTCACCCATTGACTACTAGCACTCACATCGCTCTGGTCGATGAAGTTGCCTTTTTTCCTTGCTGCAAAATCAAATGTTTCTGGACATCATAGACACGGGTGTACTTGTCATGGTTTTATAGACGTCTCTGTTTGCTGGAGTTTTGTAGCTCATCTTTTTTTTGCCTGTGTAACGTCAAAGCGATCCAGGGTGAGCTTGCTACAGTAGCTCTAGCTCATTTGCAAGCTTGATATCCAAAGCACTAGCTTGACTAAACACATCAATAATATTCACTTACTTATGTGTTATCCACAAAAACATTTGGGCTTCCGAGTGGCCTAGTGGTCTCAGGCACTGCATCTCAGCGCTAGAGGTGTAACTACAGACCCTGGTTTGATCCCAGGCTGTATCACAATCAGTTGTGATCGGGTGGCACATAATTGGCCCAGAGTCGTCCGGGTTATAGGGGAGGGTTTGGCCGTGGTAGGCCGTCATTGTAAAATAATGATTTGTTCTTAACTGACTTGCCTAGTTAAATAATGGTTAAATAAATAATAAGCACAATGTTGTCGTCCATAACTTGCACAAGGAAATCTGTGAAAATCAACTGAACTTAATTCATCTGTCACAATTTACCCATGATGGATCACGGTTTTAATGCTTTCGAGCAAGGCCAACATCTAGTTCGAGCCATACATCTTAATGATTTAGTTTAGGCCTTCTATTTCTCTCTCAAAGTAAGGGCAGTGGGCCCTTCATAACAAATGAAGGTACCACCTGGAAGCATTATCGAATGCCATTATATACAACATTGGCCAAGCCTTTTTAGGGCGTCCCCAACATCTAATGTTTATTCAAACCCTGGTGAGAAATGTGGTAAGAAATGTAAAGGCATTTGAACACGGTTTCCCCTTCAGATTAAGGCTGTGTCAAAAAAAACACGTGGTTTCACCCTCCACAAGCCAACCAATGAACAACGCCGATATTAAAGGGTGTGTGACACATGGCGAGGAATGCAAACACCATCACTTAATGGTAAGTTCACATCCAGCAAAACATTAGTAGAAACCGACAGTTGAATCCAGCGATATCATGCTTCTGGTGGGTGTAATATGGGCTCTCTGTGTCCATGTGTTATGCGTGTACACTGCCTCGCATCTAGTCTCTGTAAGATATGTAGGGTGGATGGATACAAATACTGTTCTTTATCAAAAGACCACAGTTATTATCTAAGAATCTTTCCAGACAATTATCTTCTGGCCTGTGTGGTTGAGTAATTTAACCAGTTCATAATTCACTGTGACATTTTGTCAATATGGTGCAATGTAAATAATGAAAAAATATGAACAATCGAAAGGACTGAATTATTAAATATAATATACATTTAAGGGAAGCCTCAACCCCTAAAGAAATGTATTGTTTTAGGCTACATTGCCAGGCTACATTTCAATTTTAAAGTTCAGCACTTGCAGAGTATCAATTTATATGTACAGAAATGAAGGACCATATCAGTCAACACCCTGCTGTCAAAATCATACAAATAGCCATATTGAAAATTAAAATAAGATTATGGACAATGGTGGTTCATTTGATTAAATCAATGCTCACTGTTATTGCAAAACTCATCTTACATAAATGGGCCTTTCTCATGCAAATCATGATCTATGTAAAAATTGTCTAACTATAAAGTATACTGTATGGTGTTGTGGTGGAATGATATGCCTTTAGGGCACACGTCTCTCAACGCAGTACTGATGTTGTGGATCGCTCGGAATGAAATAGACAATGCTACGTTATGGATCCATTTGCATCCTCTCAATATATTGCTGCCTATGTTGATCCAGAACGTGATACATCCAAATGAAAAAGCTATGGTTTGTAATGTAGAGAAGCCATTCGTTAACTCTACGTTCACTGCCACTTGTGTTCAGAACTTTGTCCCCTATCGTTGCCTACCTCTTGCCCTAATGTGTCAGAGCCACCCTGTAGAGCCACCCCCATCCTCAGGCTGTGTCCCAAATGACACCCTGTCCCCTACATAGTGCACTACCTTTGACCAGGGCCTCTAGTCAAAGGCAGTGCACTCTACGGTGTAGGGAATAGTGTGTGAGGACGCACCCTCAGTCTTATCCATGAGAACCCTCTATAATTCATTGGCAACTAATTATAACACAACCCCTCATAACCCAGCGTTTATCCTCCAATATCGTTCTCCTCGCAATGCACCATGCTTCCAGCTCACTGGTGGGAGCTGAACTGAA